>NW_009647419.1:2545137-2622922 GCF_000708025.1 Charadrius vociferus
CAGAGCTATATGTGTAACTTACACCTCTTGCTGTTTTGGAGCATTTATCAGCACATGCTTAAGCTTGTACTTTGGGTTGTGTACTTTTGACGATACTTCTGCTTCCATTCATTTCGTCTAATTATGCTGTTAAACTTGACTAGGTGTTAAACAGTAATAATTACAGAGCAGTGATGGTTAGCATCATATGGATTAAGTAGCATTTTAATACCTTTAATCGTTTAAGCAGTTTCTCTTTTAAGAGAACAAAAATGGGCTTACAGAAGAATAACTTGAAACAATTTAGCGCTGACCTATACTGGAACTCCATGCGTGTGGCAGAGTCTTTCCTATCTAAAGCCTTGAATTCCCCTGAATCCAAATGATATCTTTATTAAGTTAATAAGTTGGAGTTACCTTCTTTTGCATAACAAAGGCTTTCTAAAGAACTCGTTTATAAGATGAAAAAAGTCAAATTATTGTGGTTTTTTTTTAATGGTTGGTTGCTTTTCTTTTTTTTTTCTTTTTTTTTTTTTTTTTAAAACTTAGCCACAGGTGTCAAGTACACACAACAGTGCATCAACAGAAGAACAGCAGTTGTACTGGGCTAAGGGTACAGGCTTTGGAACAGGCTCCACAGCTTCAGGATGGGATGTTGAACAAGCTTTGACTAAGCAAAGGCTAGAAGAAGAGCACGTGACCTGCCTTCTACAGGTGTGTAATAATGAAATTTTGATTAACGATAAGCATTTGAAACGTTACAACCTGGATAATAAAAATTGAGCTTGTATTTTTTTTCAGTCATATAGCACAATAATTATGGTATTTGGAGATAAGAGTAGTTTACAACTGCCCATCTACATGAAAAAGGATATAGATGATATTGTGAGTGAGGCTGTGTTCAAACGTCAGTAGGCTGCTGCATAAAAAAGACCTGAGTGGGTAAGCCTGGGTGACAGTTTTGAATAGACAGTGAACTAAGCAGCATTCCAGTATATTTACCTGGAGCTGTCATAAATCTCTGTGGCTATAACTGCATTCAGTCAAAAGTGAAGACTGTCCATTAAAGGAGGGGGGTGTTGGAATAGACATTTTGTTTTGTGTGCCAAATAATCTTACCTATTCATTTCTTGCATATTTTTGCTCTGCTTTAAGAAAATGCCCACAGTTGTTACTGGTGTCCATGAATGCTTTGTGCCAATCTGACAAAATCTCACGCAGACATACTATAAAATCATGAGTACGTCAATGAAATTACAATAGTAAATCACCAGTAAATATCCAGATCTTAGCAAAACTCTGATGGCTTCCAAATTCCTCATGCTAAGGACAAGAAAATCCTGCATAATTAGGCTTTTCAGTCCATTGTGAAATGTGACCAACCCTGTTATCTTAGGTCAGCGTAAGAAAAATGAGATTCTATCTAGTCATGAAAAATTTCATTCACAGAACTGTCAGCTCAAATGCATTAGCTAACCTCACTGTGGGGGTAAAGCACAAAGGAAATGAAATTCTGAAAATGCCCATGCCCTGACTAGTGAAGATATCATTTTGATGTTATCAGTTATTCCAGTCACTGTAGATTACACGGCACAAGTATCACATCCCTTGCAAAAGCAAAGCAAATAAAATCCGAAAGAATTTTCCGAAGCAAGAAAGAGGAAAATCACCCAAATTACCCTTGGCGAAGCTTCTAGGCAGTATTCTGTATTATGCCATGCAGAGGTTTAGCTATAACTGTCATAAGTCATGAGGTAAGGAGGCATTTGCTTTGGGCAGTCAGCAATTGTAGGAAGAAGTAGAAAACCCTTCAGCATTTTGCTGAAGATGTCAGTCAGTTGTACAGCAGACTTTGCCTGGTCCCTCCTCTAGGAAGGTTGTTTAGAAAAATTCTGTTGTATGTAGTGCTGCTGATAAGATGCTGCAGCAACATACCATGGGAAAGGGGTTAGAGCAAAGAGGGAGAGTGAAAGAAAGGAGAGGCTTAGAAGGTGAGTAGAGACCCTGGGACTTCAAATAATACAGCCTTTAAAGACTTGAAGTTACTTATTTGAGAGTATGACTGCACAGATTGGACCCATGGAAATGTATCAGGTTGTACGTCTACAACACGCGGTGAGGGCCGTGGAACTCAACAGGAACTTCCTTTGGGACAAGCAGGTGACTCCCCTGCCATCACTGAGGGGAGGGCTGCTCTTTGGTTACTGAAGGAAGAGCTGTGCTCACAAATGGTTCCACGTAGCTCTCATGCTCCCCATAAGTCGTTGTTTCATCTGTAAACCCTGAAATCCCATCCAAAAGGAATTTACAGGTGTTTTTAAAACATTTGCAGTTAAAAAAACCCAAAACTTTTGTTGCTAGTGGGTGTTCTGAAGTGAATGGGACTGATCAGCTGCATGTCTCGGTGGTGTGAGCTGGCAAACTCCTGATTTGAGTAGTAACTCCAGCAGTTTTGTCAAAATTCATATTAATTGATCTCTTAATGCCATTCAGAATTAAAATAGCTATTTAATTTTAGCATTAGCCAAAGTTGGAATCATAATCTAATAACTGTATAGAATCTCTTCTGAGAGATCTTTGGGACTGCTGAAATAAATACCAGTACTGAATTAGCAAAGTAGCTAGTGAAGTATTATGGTGTCTTCCTTAAGGAAGGAAAGTCAAAGTTCTTTTGCCTAAAATAAATCAGGTTTGCTTAAATATTTTTGTGTATTTCAGGTTCTTGCCAGTTACATAAATCCTGCAGGGAGTACATCAAATGGAGAGACCCAAACTAGCCATGAGGGGAGAGGACAAAACAGCAGCGCTCTTCCATCTGTTCTCCTAGAGCTACTCAGTCAATCTTGCCTCATCCCAGCAATGTCATCGTACCTCCGCAATGATTCAGGTAATGTGCCGTTCTCTCCTTCTAAATCAAAGTTGGCTTCTGTCAAATAAGTTTTTATCTAAACAACAGGTAGTTCTGGCTAGTTTCAGTACATTAGCCAGTTTAGAATTGTGCTAATGGAACATTTGCTTGAGCCTTAGAAAACAAAATGATAGTGTTCGTTGAAATACACATTTGTTGTAAGAGTTTAAACTCTGTTGTTTAAATGGCTGTTTTAAATTTGAAATTTAATTCGTACACTGTTGAAATTAACAGGAAAATAGTATTTCCATCTGAAAAGTTTGTACTTTAGTTGTTCTGTAGAAGACACATGGAGAGAGTACTTTATACAAGGCCATGAATCTTACTGTGAAGAAAAATGTTCGTTTTGTGAGAAAATTGAGCAGGTGTATGCATGAAGTTGGTAAATGTTGCACAGATTAGGACAGTTCTCTTTCACTTTGATCAGAGCTTTTTCTGCTTTATTTAGGAAATATAAAAATAAGCCTCATCAAAACTGCAAAATACTTCAAATATATGGGAACTATGAAATTGTTGTGTGGGTTTTTTTTAAAAGGAAAAGCAAATCAGTTATATGTAGTCATCACATTTCTACTCATAATTTTAAAACAAAGACATTTTGAGAGTTTCATCCAGTATGTTGTACCTTGCTGTGAGAACCATTTCAGTTGTACAAGGTAGTGTCAAGCAGTAAGAGTTAAGCAAATGCCTGTGTGGAACTAATGGCAAAACCAGCAGACTGGGTTTGTGATTTACGTTCAGTCTCATTAGATGACAGGCTTTAGTATGAAGATATTGATAAGCGTTTTTTCTTTCAGATAACTGTCAGCTTGAAGTTTTTAAGCGCTGCCTTAGCCGTGGCTTGCATTTTTGCTTAGTGGTTTTGTAAGGATGGGTTTAATCCCTAAGTAGCAGGAGGAGTTGTTTCAGATCTGAATAATTTGGGTTTGGACCTTTTTTTTTGCTTGCCCTATTTTTTGAATAACAGCTAAACGTCTTGTCACGATACTACAGTTCTTTTGAATGCCAGTTGTAGGGTGTGGTGATGTGAATTTCTTGAAACAATGTCACAGCTTGTTGTTGAATTACACAGTATGTTTTATCTCCAGGGTAAAAGAGAAATCATCTGTGTCTTAAGTGTTTACAAAGCTACATAGGACTAAAACAAGAATGTGGCTCTTAATCTGTGGTAACTAGGGCGTTACATAATCTTGTATGATGGAATGGAAGTAGTTCAAAAAGTCTGCTGGGGCCTCATGGTAAAACTAAAAATACGAAGTTGTTTTACTTGCCAGTCCACAGTTTTATACCTCTCCCTAATTTTGCGATTAATTTGTTGGTTCTATTTTGTTCATATTACAGTGAGGAAAATGAACTCTGTAGTTTATGCACCAGGCTCATTATTGCAAATGAAAATCTAATATAAAGCAGTAAACTAGATGATAAATCAAAACAATAAAGTAATCTTTCTGACAGATACTCATAAATTCTTCTTTGTTGAAGTAGAAAGGAGAAGTCACTGAAAGACCTGGCAAAAATGCTGTGTTATCTAAAGGATGAAGCTTTTGGTTCTGAGTTATAGATGAATCGCAGCTGTTGAAATTGTTTTTTGCCGTTTTCAGTAGAAAAACGTATCTGTTTGTATAAGTCACCTTTAACTGGGGAAAAACAGTCAGATACTGATAGAAGAGATGAGATATGTGGAGAGAAGTACAGACTAGTTTGGCTTTCTGGGACCATTTGTTTTCCCAAAGTACAAAGGAAAGGCAAAGTTTCAGTGGGAAATGTTCATTTTAGGTACATGTTTCACTGCTGGACTGTTATTTGTGGTTGGCAGGGGATGTTCGTATGTTGTGCTTGTGAAATAAAAATTAGTAAAGAGTGAACAAAGCAGGTGCTTCCTGCTTTTTCATAAATGGATCTGGAGCTCTTAATGTAGCAGCATTGTTATGCTTAATACGTTGATCCAAGCGATAGTCTTAAACGTTTCCTGCTGTATTTTTTCAAAATTCCATACATAAAACTATAATTAACAGTGTTGTTCTGGATTGAAACAAATAGCTTTGCAGGCTTGTATCAGTCAAGCTTGTCTTTGAAAACGTAATAGGATATCGGTATGAGAGGGAAATGTGCAAAAAGGCATGACTTCTGGAAAGAATGTCGTCTCTTCATGAATATTTGAGTTGGATGCATTTACTTTGAAAGGAGTCCCTGAAAATAGTTTGTCTTAGTGATAGCCAGCCATAATTCCAGTGCAGTAATTACTCTTTAGTTCAAAAGCAGCCAGATAATTCTCACATTAATGAGTCTGAGTTGCAGGTGATGCTGGGGCTCTAGGTGTCACTAACAGAGTGTCAGGAGACAGAGCTGACAAAGAGCCTGGCTGTCGCAAGAGAGACAGAGGATGAGAAGCTCTGGAGCTATGTTAATCTCTGGTACAATGCTCATAAGACTAAAAAATTCCCTTCTCCAGTAGGGCTGAATGCCTACTCAGAGGCAGCAGGAAAGGGAACAGCATTATTAGTAACACTCATATACATGGTCCTCTAGTTTTCAGACCAGTGTACCTTCTGCTATCAAAACGTACTTTCCTGTGGAAGAAGCAGGTAACTGCATTTTTCCTGTAACATGCTGGACTGAGAAATTAGGACACTGCGTATGGGATGCTAATAGAGCGTTCCTTGGTTCTGGCACCCCAGCAGGTACAAGCTGTGCCCAGCACAGAGTTACTGAAAATTGCTATTTTCTGTCAGCATTAACTTTCTCAGACTTGAATGGATGCTAGTGGTACCAGGTAAAGGTTGCCCTTATGCCCGAGGTATTCCTCCACTACAGTTTTGGTTTTGCTGTAAACAGTTGCAATAACAGTGATCTTCACGTATTACATATCTTCCATATGCATAAAATTATGTGGGAAAAATTTTCTATGAAGAAATACAATATGCAATGAAGCTGTGGGGTGTGTTGTTTCCCTTTATTGCACATTAGGCTGATACCACTATGGTGATACAAGATAGTAAGTATTTTGTGGTTGATGAGAATTTTGTATTTGGTTTAAACATGTTCAGTTAGCTACAGGTGTGGTACATCCTGCTTGCAAAGCTGTTTTGGCAAAATTCTTTAACAGTTCCAGTGTCAGAATATAAAATTGGCCTTTACCACAGTTAGAAATTTATCTAGGTTTTTTGTTGCTTAAATATGTTTTCCTCAATTTGCCCAAAACATACATGGACTAGATTGTTATCTAGATTGTTCTAGATAAAATTGTTCTAGATAAAAGGAATATTGATCAGATAAGGAGTGCTCACATACCATCTAATCATTTAGAAACATCACCTTAAAGCAGATCTTTACAAACCAGATTGCTCTGACACATTCTGCAGCTTCATCTGCATCAGAGCAAGGTGATGGTGTGAAGTCCTTGAAAATTGCGAACTGACCACCTTAATTCATTAGTTTCCAGAATTGCTTCTTTCTTGTAGAGCAAGAAGGTTTATCTGTCTATGAAGGACTTTCCTTATAATGCATGATAGATCATAGCTCTAGTCACAAAGAGCAATAGCCGCTGTAATCCTCACCCTGTTTGTTAATCATTTTTCCTGTTTGTTTAGTATCTTGGTACGGCATTACTGTGGCTTTTATTATCTTTCATTTTATAAATGAAAAAAGTTTATCTTTGTAACACGGTGAGATTATTTATTTTTAACATTTGTGTTTATTCCTGAGTACTTAATTCGTGTTTACATTGGCAAAATTCAAGTCATTCTTAACTTATGTCTCATGGAACATCAAGCATATATTAATTGCTGAGCATTTATACACATTTCGCACCAAAATCTATCATGTAAAACCTTTTCATTGTTGTCTTGTATACAGCACGTTTCATTTGAAAGAGTTACCGCTATAGGAACTCTTTCAAATATGTGAACATTTCTCTCCTTGAAAAAAGTGCTAAACAATAAAATTTGTACCATATCACAAGGGGTTCCCTGCAAACATGTGGCCGTCAGGCTCTAACTAGAGTACACGGCTATCTTGAAGGTCTAGATTTTGCTGATAAAAGTAAGAGTTACCTTGGAAAGGAATCATGAAATAGGAGGAAGATCAAGTGACTTTTAGGACAGAGACTGTATATTTCTTTACGGGCTTGGACAGTAAAAAACCCAGTGAAGTTGGGATTTATCAGCGATACCACAATATTATGTAGACTCTTTTTGCTTTAAAATGTAGTTGTACTCATTTGCCCCCATCTAGCAAACCTTAAGATGACTTAATCTTGTTTCAAGCTGAAGAGTTGACAGAGATTTGATACCACCTTTTCCTTGGAAGACCGGCCTCATAGCAAGTTGGAGAATTCTGCCTGAACTCTCTTTGCTTCAATTCCCAGGCTTACAGAAAGCAGGCAGTGTGATTTTAGCTGAGGTTTTCTTGCAGCCTTTTCTTCACACGCTCCCCTCTTAGCCGCCCGTCTGTCTTTGGTGGACAAAGACTCCCTGTGATGTGGTCAGCATAGCTTGTGGCGGTACATTAGCTCAGTCTTCCTTGGGTTTGACTGCTGAGAAGAGATGATGCATTTCTATGTAAGGGCTTTACTGAAAGGATTGTGTTTACTGACCAGCAACTTTCACTTCGTAGGAGTCCAATATTTGCTTTTAATGCACTTTTCATAGTTTACCAAGTACTGTTGCACTGTGGACTTGCGGATTCATTAACAGTTGTGCTGCTTCATCCTGACGCCAAATACCTCATTGTGAACTTTATTTAGTAAGTACTATGGGCAAATCTGTTGAAGGTGAACATACTGAATTCTTTTTTCTGCCTCTTTTGATATACCTTTGTTAGTTGAGTCCATTAAAGTCATACTTTTCAGGCCTCAACTCCTTACCTCAGAGCTTGAGCTACACTAGATTGCCTGCTGAAGTCAGAGTATTTCTTTCTATTAATTGTACGTATTCTAAAGGCACTATATGGTGTTGCTTTACATTTTGCCAAGCAGTGCAGTTCCACTGGACTGAGTAGACTGAGTACTTTAGGAAGCTTGTATTCCCTTACGGGTCTCTGAAGTTGGTACACCGAGCTCGTTCAGCAAAGTTCTACATCTTTATTCATCCATTGCCGAAGGTGTGAAGGTACTACTGCAGAGTAAATGTTGAATCATCATGAAATTCTGCTTTTCCCTAGACTATTGACTTTTTACTGTATCTAATAAGAGGTGGTTGCTGTTGATGTATTTTTTTGTTGTTGAGATGCTTATGCATATATTGATAAAATGTATAAGCACCAGAGCTGTATATTGGAGCTCTTTTCACTAAAGTTAGGCTTAGGTCCGCATGAATATGGAGCAAAAGTATTACCTGTTAGGTGAGGATATCAGACTTGTGTTTTAAAACAAAATCTGACTCATATGCCAGGGTGAGGTCTAATGATAATATTACCCTGTGACTTCCTTCAAAGGGTCGAAGCCTTTTGCTGTAAACGAAATTAGAAGTACAATGGCAGTTTAGATGGACTGTATATAATTACCCAAATTAAAAATGCCACTAGTTTTCATTAATGTTAATGAACTCATTCATTGGTGAAAGAATGGTGCTGAACCTTTGCCACATTTGGTGATAACTTTGGCATTGTTTTTTATCTGTTTTGCTGTTGAAGGGTTTCCAAAAAAAGGTGTAGTATCTCACTCCACTGCTGGAGTACTAGTTGATTCACAATTTTGAGAACACAGCTATGCACTGAAATGACAGGAAACAAAACTGTTTATTTCACAGAATGGACCAGTTTTAAATAGCTTAAGGATCAAAATAAACAGCAGTAATTTCTACCTGAATTTCATATTTCTCTTCAGTTTTCAGGTTCTCTCATTTTCTAACCATCTCAAATATCCTTGTATTATGAGATTAATGCAATAATTTCCATAAGTATGTAGATATAAGAAGTACATTGAAAAAATTAATGATGTATTGACTCTATTCTGCAGTCTAAAATAAATATGAATAACCTGCATAATTTCTCTAGAATGTAGCTTAGTTTTACAGAATGCTTTGGTGCTTTATATACTGAAAATAAGTATACCATACTAGAGATTTGCTGTAGACTATGGATAGTCAATGAATTTTCTTGTCTGCACGTTTCCTTCCAGTGCAGCCTCAGCTCTGTTTATCATTTCTTCTGGATGAGCCAGTGTTGAATCAGAGTGGCAAAACCAGAATATACCATCTTCCACCTCATTCATCCATAAGTCAGTGTGTTACAGCATAGTTTCTGCAACTGACTGAAATATCATTGCTAAATTCATTCTGTTCTAGATCTCTGACCTTATTTCATGCATGTGCGTGTTTCACAGTGATTTCCAAAGGCTCACTTGGATTAGTTATGAAGTTCTATACAGTAATAGGCTATCATCTATACAAGAGATGTATTTGCTTGTCATTTTATGGAAGGACTGGGTGTAGCTTTGCTGCCTAGGAGAAAGAACTGAGCTGATGTTCAGACATGCAGCTCCTCCATTGTTCCTCTGTGGCACACGTAATCCCAAGAAAGGTATTTACTAAAACCCATGTTACTTTTTTTTTTTAGCGTTGTTCTTCTACTTTGTTTTTAATCCTAAAATCTCAAAAGTAGCTTTTCTATTAGAAGATACATGTGAGATATAGTCATGCAGATGAAAGCTTCTATGATCTCAGACTGTCTGCAGTTTTAGATCCAATTTGAAGACATACATAGGTTTAATTTAAAACGTGGAGGTAGTTTTAACAATTTCAGTATTCTAATTCTGTGTTCCGTGAAGTATGCCTGAGTTGCAATTCTGGGCCTCCATCATTAATGATACAAAAAGGGAAAACGTCTTCAGGACCTGGTCCAGAAAGAGACAATATGCTTTTCTGGGCAAAGATATTAAACCAGTTTTCCATGCAACACCATGAATCCTTGTGTGATATGTTTTATTTTACTTGAAAATAAGCATCAGGATGAAAACATGAAAGTTGTATTTGACTTAGGTTAAACACACTCTAAAAATGGTGATATAGAAAATGTAACTTAAGATTTTTTTCATTTGGAGAAAATGTATTAGTGTGTCATTGTAATTAATGTTTCTTAAAAAAGGTACTGAAACTATTCTTTATTTTTTCATACCACTTTAAAGGATTTTTAATTAGAAAAGCACATCGTCAGTATGGCATGAAGATTTCAAATACAGATTCAGTAAAGGCAAGAAAATCTAACCTTTTTCAGCTTTCCACAAGACTGACAAAAATGCTGCAGAATATAGTCAATAGTTAAAATTTTATTTATAATATTACAATTTTTGGTATAACAGTTTTCCTGTTTCCACACTTATACATTAGTGTAAATATAAGCCTAAATTATGGTGATCTAAAAATAAAACCCTTTTGTCTGTTTTCTGGTCTCAGCTATGAAGAGACACATTGCACAAAACCATAGAAAGCGTCATGGGGCTTGCTTATATGTATTTATATATTTAATTAATCTCTTTCTATGTTCTGATTGTTTTCGGTGTTTGCTGACATTTCGTGTGTCTTGCATGTTTGCTGGCAATAAAACAGTGCCATCTCTGTTTCTGCTATTTGGATTTCATCTGTTATCAATGAGAAGTTGAGTATCGTCTGCCTTCATTTACGTAATTCAGCACGCTAGCTGGGCTCGCAGATACATGTAGCAGTCATTGATGCAGCACTCTTAGCCAGACACTTTGCTCTGGAATATTTTTGATAATCTTTTCAGACAGTGGGGGTTTTTTGCTTTAAATTTAGAAATGGTTCTTACCGTGTCTGGTCTTTGCACTGTGTGCTGTGCAATTGATGTTCAAAAATGTCATCAAAGTGTAGTGTAGATGTACACAAAAACAATAACAAATAAATTGAGTACAGTTCCAATAATCCCAAGCAGTGCTAAAATAGATTCTTCTTTTTCCTCTTTCTCCTCTCGCCTTTTTACATCTTCCAGTGTTGTGATGGCAGAGGTCCCCATTTTTCCTGCAAATACCTTCACCAGTATTCTGGCAGCTAGCTAGAAGAAAGAAAGCAAATGGTAAATCTGGTCTGACAAACGTGCAAGCTTTGATCTTTTTAAAAACAATTCAGTACTTCTTTACACGATATTTCTTAATGCTCTGTTTATTGAGTTGTATTCATCTTTTGTTTTCTTGTTGTGTGAGCATGTCTATGTTAAAAGTAATTGTTCTGTAGATACAGATTTGGTAGAAGGAGTGACAAATAGCTTGATGCTTGAAGCCAATTAACATGCTTATTATAAAAGAAATTTAAAATTTGTCTTCAGTCAGCTAATTTGTTTTCTTATGAAACATCAGATTGATGAAAGCAGGTATGTGAGCCTTGTCAGATACTCTGAAATGCCTCTGGAGATTATGTGAATTTTCAGCTGTTGTTAAATATTTAACTGTCACAGTACAAAAACAGTTGAAAATATTCATGTCTGCTGTTTTCAAACGTGAAAAATATGCCTCCTTAATACAATATCATAGCCTCTTTTGACCAGGGAGCCCTAAGTAGGCAATTGCAGGTGAGATCTTATCCTTTTCCTTGTTTAATAGATCAGCTTTTGGGCATCCATGCAACAGTAAACATTTACAAGAAAATGTCTGTCTTCAAGTATAAAGGTTGTTGTTATTATATATGCTTATTATTGCAGTATGCCAAAGGACAGTAGTACTTTTATAGTAACAAAATTCTATGCAATATAAAGACTTGAGATAGATATTTACAGATGCGTGTATGATTTATTACCTTTTCTGTTGCAAAAGTGATGTTGACAGGTCATCTCTGTTACTTAGCTGCTCTTGCACTCTTAATTTGCAGTCAAATATCCTCTAGAAACATATTCCCTGTAAAATTATGTTTATTGGTGGCTGAGATGTTGATCTTGTAGGTAATCTGCTATGCTGTTTTAGCCTTATTAATCAGAAATTTCCAACCTTAAACCAAAATTTGATTGGTATGTCTACTAGTTCAGATAACTGAAATTTATTGAAAATTTGCAGTCACATTTTATAGTGCAATAGCATTTTTCTCTCCTGGCAAACATCTTTAATCATTGGAGATAAACGTATTTCTGCTGTGAGTCTAATTAAAGCCATCAGCTCAGAGCATATCTCACAGAAAGGTAAAAAAAATATGATATTTCTTACCCTACATTGCATCAGGAATAAAATGTCATCAGACATGCTTCTTACTCGTCGATTCAGTGGCAAACCAGGCTTTTATCTTCATGGAGGGGCTGCTGTCCTCACTCAGACAGACCAGATAGGAGCATGAACAGTTCCTTGATGAAGAAGTTTATCGGTGACGATAATAATGTTACAGAATCTTCCAAATGACTGGCCTTCTCTCTCAGTAATCCACTAAAGCAAGTGCAGTCGCAAAACAGTAAAACGTTTTCTGGTAATGATCCTTACTGTTGACTAATTCTCATTAAAATTGTGGATTTTTTTTCCTTAGATGATGCAGAGCAACGAAATGCATGCTGTTCGGTTTTGCCTTTAAAAAAAAAAAAAAAAAAGAACAGCTCCTGGTTTTATTCAGTTGCACTTAGTTATTTATTAAGACTTCAGAAAAACCCAGCCTTTGATTTACTCTTTGTGGCAGCCGTCTGAAGAGGCTTTCTCACGTTGACATGCTGTAATTCCAAATGCAGCGAAGTACATGCAGTCACACTATGTAATTTTAGTCCAGCCTGAAAAAGGATGAAAAGAAGTCTGCTTTACTGGCAAGAGTGTGAACGCTGTCACACACCTGCATTCAGAGCCTGTGGAAAGAATTCCAAGGTATTCTTCGGAGCATTGCATAACTTAGCCAGGCAAATCTGAAGAGAGGAATGACAGTGGCTTTAGTTGCACACTGTGGTGAGCTGTGACATTGATTAAACATGCACTTGGCACTTGCTGAATAAAGAAGGAGCTACGAGCCACCCTTGCAGACAGTGAGTTGCATAACAATGTGCGATGGCTCTGCTGTTTCATTGTCAGGCCCGGCACATTTTCATCCGGTACCGACGGAGGAGAAAGTGTGCGACAGAGGAGAAAGTGTGCGGTGTAAAGAGGAGTAGAGTTAACTGCACTTCGGGGTTTTCTGAGGAAGTGCTGCATGACAAATGGTGACATTAAGGCATTCAAGCTGAAACAGTGTTTCTGCCTTTTGTCTTTTTATGCTTTGTTTGACAGGCAATTGTTTCTATGGGAAATACTACTTCTATCGCTTTTCCTCTTTTTATTTGCCACCCAAAGAATGCAGGTTAGTGGGGAATTAATGGAAACACAGACTTTAAGAAAAATATTCTTGTTCTGATTTCATAGGAAACAGGAACTCAGTTTTTTCTGAGGTAAATCAGAGAGGTATTTTTTGCCTGCCCTGTTGGAAGGGGTGGGGTGGGGGTGGTGTCTGTCAGGTCTTCTCTTTCCAGTCTTTTCAGATAAAAAGCCACAATTTTTATAACCTCTGCAAGTAGCTGTGTTTCAAATAATTTTATTCAATCACTTTGTTCTATGAAGGCTACCAATACAATGTGTTTTCATTGGTGTAGCATAGCTTCTTGATATGAAGGCAACTATATTTTACAGATATTTAAATACTTCTTTTTAAAAAAATCCTTAAACTATCAAGCAATTCAGAATACAAAAGTAGAAAACGTTTATTCATATGAAAAATCAGAAGATAATTGATTACATTGAATTCAAGCAGTAGGAATGTAACTGGAAACCTTGATCACTTTCCAGAACAGCATATTTTAGAAATTATAAGCCATTGTTTGAAATTCAGTTTTCAATAATCTTTTAGTGAGAAAGCAAGAGAGTAAAATCATTGCTTTACTATTTGAAATACTTCCATTTTCAAATTCATTTACTTACACATTAAAGTGTTTTTCTCACTGTTTTTCTAAAGTGCCTAAGTAATTTGTTAGTTTCTCAGTAATGGACAAAACTGCATATTTTACATGTGTGTTATTTTAGTGGTAAATACCATGTTTGAAGTACCATGAGTCGTGTGGTACTTGTATGGGATTTGCCCTTTATCCTGAAAGTAATGTTGCCAGAGTGAAATTGGTTGACTCTAGAAGAATTAAGTAATTAGGTTAAATCTCTCCAACATAGGTTTCTTAAAATATATTCTGATACGTGTATACGGTCTTTCCTTTTAAGATCTTCCCTTATTTGAAAAGGCTGCTGCATCTTCACTTGTTCCTGAAATTGTTTTCTGTCTATGTATCTTGAGTGTATTTCTGTATTCGTTTAGATCCATTCAGAGATACAAAGATGGGGAAATTTTCACCTGGGTATTCTGACCATTCATGTTGCTGAGAGCACCTAGCAATAACCGAATTTTCAAGCCATTGTACCGTATTAACCCTCACGTGTTAAAAATCAAACCTTTTCCTTTGTGAAGGGGGGAAATTGTGCAACGTACATCTTTCATGTAAAGCTTAATTATGCATTTGGAGGGTAGGAATCTATCGCCTTGTCAACACGACCAGATATAAAGACTGAAGGTCAACAGAAGAATTTCTTGCGATATTGTCAAGTATAAATAGTGACAATAAAGTGAATTCAGCAGCTCCACTGCAGATAACCAGCTAATGAAGATGTATCCACAGAAAGCAGCAAAAGATTCACAAAATATTTCTTGGCCTGGTTATTGCTATGGTTGAGGTCTCATAGTGGTCTGCCGTTTACGTAGGTGTGATGCAACTGGCACTTCAGTGGCTTAGGTGAACCCAGGGAAACAAATCTCTCTGGGCTCCCTCTGCATGTAGTCAAGGGGGAGCAACACCTCCTGCGCACCGGGATTCAGATCTAGCGTTTGCCATGGATGTTGGTTTGATGGCATTTCTCCCCTGCCATCCTTCCATTGCATTAATATGCGTGTCTGTGCAGACATGCCGTGAACTGGTTTGGAAAACAGACCCAGCCAAAAATAGATCTCTAGCACAGCACAATAAGAGAGTTGGGGCAGTAGCTGCTTAAGCTGTCAGTGTTGGCAAGAGTTGCTGGTTGGGGGTGGGGAAAATAAAAAATAATAATAATTAAAAAAAAAAAAGACAGACAGACCAAGGTTATCAGGCTTAACATTTCTCAATTATAGGAAACATGAGGAATTCATGCATGTTGGGTGGAAGCTGGTATTTACAAATAACTTCCTTATAACTACAATGCATCTTCAGTATGAAGAGAAAATTTTATGTGAGATTTCTCCCATGAGAGAAGCAAGTAATATAAGTTGATTTGAAATGGCCTTGATTTATCCATAGTATTTTATATTTGGAAAAATGAGATATTTTACATTTTGTGTAAAATAATATTAGAGTCTGAGAGTATGTTTTATACAAGTCAGTAATAAAACCACCTGTTTTAGGGTGAATATTACATGGCTGCACAGTATTTGGGTTTGGCACTGGTATCCAAAAATGTTCTAAATTTAATACTGTTGCTTCCGTCTATGCAGAGCTTTCAAGCACTTGGTAAGACTTTGGCAACTCCTTGGTAACTGATTTATGTAGCATCCCAAGAGCAGAACAAATTTTGTTGATTAGAGGTCATTCTGTTCATTACTGCTGATGTTTGAGCACTTGTATTGCATGGGAATAGACCTTAGACAATAGAAATGTATGTCAGATTTAAGATATTCATACTTCAAGAGGGAGTTGCCAGGCTATCTTGTAAAAACTCAGTGGTATAAATTCAACGATTTACAGTCTTGATCCTGAAGTGATCGTTATCCTGCTATATGCTACTGCTATGAGTAATGTGCTACACCCATAACATCACATTTACAAAAGGAACAAGTACTCTTAACCAAAGTGTAAGTTTTCTTTTCCTTCATCTATTTTTATGGATTTATATAATTTTGATTTTCATGTGCTCTAAGATTATTCTATATGCTGTATTTTTTCATTAAAATAGCATGTTTTGAGTCAGATGTTGCTTACTCTTATAGAGAGCAGATGCTCTGAAGATTGCAAGTTAAAGCAGAATGTAAAGGAAGATTTGAAGGAGAAAATGGGAAGAAAATGTAAAGAGCTGTCTAGACTTAAAAATCTATTAAGGTTAAAATGCTGCAATGAAATCCAAAAGATCACTCATACATCAGTTGTCCATGAAGACTGTTTTTCCTTGTAGTTGTTCTGCATTTTCCCTAAGATGCAGGAAAATACTTGAAATGTAGTAGCACATGCATCCTGTAGGTGATGCATTCTAGTTTTCTTCTCTGACAACCTCCACAAACTTCTGTTTATGAGATCTGACACTTTTTCACTTAAGTAGCATAACAACAGAGCAAATCTGTGTCTGTTGGGAGATGCAATAGTGTGCACAAATTAAGATGAACTGGTTTGCTTAGCATAAGTGAGATGTAGATATCCATGCTCCTTCCTTCTTCCTTACTTTATTTTTTTTCTTTTTTCCTCCCCCCCCCCACCTCCTGAGAAGTAAACAGAGCTACTGTTTTCTTTGTGGGAGCTGTTAGCCTATTTTTTGTGATATAGATTGATGTGTGATGCCCTTGAGTCAGCAGTGATAGGCACGGCCAATTTGAGCCAGGTTTCAAATTTCGGGGTTTTGTTTTTTTTTTTTTACTCTTCTGTTGAAAAAAGAAGAACACAGATTCTTCGTCTGTAGCAACACAGGTTACTTTTAGATTTCTTACCGTTCTCATTCACACTTCTTTCATGTGTTTCATCTCAGCGTTGACTTGATGATTTTGACCCTTCAAGTATGTGTCTACATCTTGTTTTCCTTCTGATTGAGGAACTTCAATGCCTTTTGGCTATGGTTTGGGGTTGGGTTTTTTTTTGTAACTTGGTTACTGACCCAGAATATCCTTGCAAAAATCCAGAATTATCTCATAACTAGAAGTTCCTCGAGGTTATTCCCACCTGTCAGTCTTCACTTACCAGAAATTTACTTGTTCCAGTCTCTCACACTTGCTTTAAGATAGTTTTGTGTGTAAGAAATCAACTAAACGGACACAGAGTAGTACCAGTTCTTCTGCCACACACTTTTCGACACCAGCTTCTCTTAGAACCAGTCAAGATCAACCACTGCTTTATTGTCTGTCAATATGGTCAGAATGCACACCGGTGTTTTGTCAAGAAAAGTGCTAAGTTTAACAGTTGAGTAATAGTTTAGGAAAAACAGAGCCAACCTGCCTTTGGAGGGTGTCAAGTGACATGTCACATAATGGTTTTGAGGGAACTATATTAATCACTCTCTTGATGAACTGAAGCAACTCAGAAGTTGGTGACTGATGAATGTTCCTGAGTAAGAGGTGAGGGTTTCAGCCCCAAATGTGTGTGGTGGCCTTCTGGGTGTGGTGGAAGGGAATGACGGAAAAAAGGCAAGAGATTTTTTATTTTCTCCAGTCTCACATGGGACGTTAGGCAGTCTTCATTTTTCTCTTCTTCATGGGCGTCAAAGGGTCTCTTGTATGGGTATTTACCTTTAAAAAGTGCTTAGTAACTTTTAAAATGCTTCAGTCATGATTCAGTGCTGTTCTGCACAGCTCAAGAGTTTTTTCATCAAATACAGCAGGTATCTGGGACAATTTCTTCACATTGGTTTCAGTGTAGGCTGCATAGTTCTGGAGGAGTATTAGGTCTTTCAAGTATCAGCTTTTGAGCTGTCATGTTCATAAATTTTGTTGTGTTAGAGGAGTCCATTAAGTGAATATTAGGTCCTTACTGGGCTAGCGGAGGGAAGCAGAGCAGTGAGAACTGATCCTAGTCCAGGAGGGTAGAACAGTACTAAAACAAGTTCCTCTTTCTCCAAAGCCATCTTACCTTGTGAGAAAGAACAAATCTTGTTCATATGACTGATCTTAAAAAACAAAACAAGCAAACCTAGAAGATACCACCATCCCAGCTCCTTTTGCCACATCTCTTTCCACTGATGTATCATCTTTAGTTGGAAGTAGTTTTGGAATAAGAGGATGAGATTATTATCTCATGGAATCTCTTATTCGCTGTTGCAAAAGAATACGAATATATGCTTGTTATATTTTCAAAGCACTTGAAAATACTATTTTCTACTAGATGGTGCTTTTGGAGTAGAACTTGAATAACAGAATTTTTTTTTTTAATGTCAAAAACTATTATCCATTTGAGTGGTTAATAATATAAAAGATGTATGAAAGAAGAAATTGTAAATTTTACTTTTAGATCTACTGTGTTGCAGAAATTTGTTGTAATTTATAGGGAGTAATTATGAAGTATGTATTGAAGCATTGTGTCATTGAGATCTTTGAGAATTAAATACCTAGTTACAAGGAACGAAGCAGCTTAGATTTGGGTTGTAATTGGGTACTGGATTGCATGGCAGATGAAGCACTTAATCCTTTAAAGACAGAAGTTGACTGACTTCAAAGAGCTAATGGAAATATTTTTTTTGACAAATTATTATTTAGCCAAGATCACAGAAAGACTAACTTCTGTTTCAATCTGTATCTGTTTCTGTATTGCAGCGTGGTTTTATATGGCTTTTAAACATAAATCTGTTAACTGGAGAGCTCTTCATTGATTTATACAGCTGGTGGTGGATTTTGCAGCTGCATGTACAGAGCGTACTTCAGCCTAGCTTGCAACCTCTGGCCCCGTTCACTTGATCACGGTGAATTAAAGTGCACATTCAATTTTCCAGAAGGAAGAGAGTTTTGTGAGAAAGGTAGCCAAGAAATTATCAGGTGAGAAATAGGAGGGGTAAAGGCTAGATTTCAGTGGGGCTTCTCGCATCTCACCTTGTTCTTCCGTCTTCAGCTTCTCACCTACCTATTCTTTGTGCTGCTGCCTAAATAATACAGAGCGCTTTTCAGAAAAACAGTACTCTGGAATCAAGAGTGGGGTAGGATTTTTTTTGTCTGTTTGTTTTTATGAGCCTTAAATCGCAGAAATTTTTCCAAACGATGACTAAGTCACTGAAGGTGATTTACAGGACAGTCCTGTAAATGTAAGTAAACAAGGCTTCTTTCTCATCTGGAGACCACTATGAAGTTCTGGACCTCTGTGTTTACAGGATAGCATGACTGTCTTGAAAGTAGGAGCAGCAGACTGCTTATGTATCTCTATCTGCCTGCCAAGGAGCTGTAATTTGTTTACTCTTCCCCTTTGGATCCACTTAGACATCACTCTTCTGGTACTAACGTGAGATATACTTTTGACAGACCTTGATGCCTTGCACTTTACTGTGTAATATGGTTTATGTAAAAGGAAACTAAACTTTGGTGTTTGCCTTCCTGCTTCCCACAGCTGAGTTACCTTTTTTAATAAGTTTTCAGGATAAATGCAGTTAGATGCTGATCCTTGATACAAGCATGTGTAGAAGCTAACAAATCATACATGAGATGCAGCTGGTGTTCATTTAATTCCTGAAGTTAGTTTCTGCGTGTTTATTTTGAGTTACTCACTTGAGAAATAAAAGTTAGGGGCTCTTGCCTTCAAAAGTGTTTAGTTTTGACCATAAGCATCCTAGAAATTCTGTCTGCCAGTAGACTGTCACCATCTTGCAATATCTGTTTAATTTACAGAAAACAGTACAGGTCACTGATGTGACTGTTCAAGGCACATGGCAATAAAGCTTCTGCCTTGCTTAAAGTGAAGGGAGCCTATCCTTAAGCTTTCCTGGTCCTTTTATCTCGTTGCTAAGGCCCATGAGTGTTTCATCCAGGAGTTCCTTCACGAACTGGAAGCCAAAACTGGTAGTTATATCCCTGCTTGTAGGACAAGATTGGGAATCCGTAAGTACTAGACTGGTTTTCCCTCTGAAGGTAATTGGTAAAAACATTCAGCAGGCCTTTTAGAATTTGAAATACCACATTGCATCTTTCAAAATTTCCAGAGTAATTATTACTGGGCCTCCCATTTTTTTTCCTGTTTTACTTTAGTCAGACAGTACATGTCAAATAGTTTCATTTAGAGTTGGTAATCGTGTATGGGAATGAGTGCTGGGTGTCTGGAATAGATTGCTATGCAGCACCACATGCTGCAAACATTTACAGATTTTACTGGAGGCATTAAGAATTAATTTTTAAAATTATGCCTCTCATTACCAACAGACTCAGTCCTTTTTAAGAAGAGAATATGACATCAGAGGAAAATGTGACACCGTACTAGATATCCTGCGGTTCCATATTATATTGCAGAAATGTACGATCCGCTTCTTTCCTTTTTTTTTTTTTTTAACTCTCATGCTTACTGGTCCTTGTTGCTAAAGATAGACTAACCGCTAATGGGGCACAAGTGTTTTATTGGTACACACAAGAGACTCCTGAAAGGACCGTAAGTAATGCATTTTCAATTTTTTTTTTACTTTTTCCATATTAGTGGCTTTGTCGATCAGTGGCAGCACAATTGGATAAGCTGCTAAAAATTTCTTGACCAAACAAACTAGCAATTCCTTTCTTCCTGTTCATGTAGAGAGCAGATTGCCAGGGTTAGTTTTAGATATTTTTACTTCACGTAAGAAAGACCTCACTGTACTTTCAGGGGAGAGTTTTGTCAGCTGAGATGTGTAGCTCAGCACGCATTTGAAGAGGAACTTCCTGGAAGATTGAGGTGAGGGCTGGCTTTCATTTTCAGCAGTTGAAAGTCTCATTTGTTTGGTTAAGTAGTAGGTTTTCTTTATTCTGGGCAGTAACTGTCTCACTTATCTTTTATTTCTTTTGCGCTCTTGTTTTCTCTCCTGTTTTTGAAAACAAAACATTGTAAATGTGTCTGGTGTTTCCCATACTCATATGCAGACGCTTTCCATTCATAGTATTTCCTTTCTTACTATACTCTGAGGGTATTCGTATTATTGAGTACAAGTCAAAGCAAACGGATCTCTGTGGCTGAAGGAGTTAGTCTAGAAAGAGTTCATTTATGGTAGATTATTCCAACATGTGAACTCTAGCTTTTGTATTAGTATTTATAGCTTCTTGTCCTCTCTAGAAGACAACTTCAAGATACTGCCGCTCATTAGCAAAAGATTATTTCCTTTTCTTTTGAGTTTGTCTTTGTTGTTATGCTCTGACATAATGGAGGATGATCCATTTTAGGAAATGATACGGGAACTTGCATAAGGTTGCACAGGAGATGCAGATTCTCCTATTCCACAATTCTGGGGCATGGAGATGATTGTCCCCATCATATGTGGTGTTCAGTTAAACTGGTTGATAAATTTTCCACGTAGCTATTGACACTCAAAGGCACTTTCAATATGCAGTGAGTGCAAGGGGTTACCTTTCATTTAACTTAGACCCAGGGAGGCTATTAGGCTTCAGTTTTTCTCCTCAGCCTGCACTTCACGTGTTTACCAAAAGCCCATCTTGGTATTTAAACAACCAACTATTCTCTAGAAAATACACTAAAGTGATAAAGGTTCTGTTTTGCATATGCACAGGGGCTCTGCCATCTTGGCCAAGCAAAATAATTAGATATTTAGGGCAGAATGAGATTCTTAAGTATTGTCCTTTCTGTCCCCTGAGGACTTGATCATTATAGAATCACAGAATGGTTTAGGTTGGAAGGGACCTTAAAGATCATCTAGTTCAAATCCCCCTGCTGTGGGCAGGAACACCTCCTGCTAGACCAGGTGGGTCAAAGCCCCATCCAGCCTGGCCTTGGACACCTCCAGAGATCCATCAGGGATCCATCCACAACTTCTCTGGGCAACCTGTTCCAGTGCCTCACCACCCTCGCCATGATCTTGTAGGTGTGCTCACACATCGTGAAAGTTTGTCATAAAGCACAGGAACTGCACGTCCTTTCATTCCACTAACAACGTTGGTATCCTCTGCTGACAGTCTGACAGCAAGAGCAGAAGACCCGAGTCTTGGCCTTTTTCCATCTGCTGAAGTAATGGTTTAAAAAAAACCCTAATTTTCAATTTCCACATCGATTTCTGCAGCATGTGCAATGAAATGGCAGGTTTCCATCTTATTTTCAATTCCTGTCTTATATTCTAAAATACTGGTGACTGTTTTATGGGCTGGAAGGGGTAACACTCAGACTGAGAACCATTTCAAGATGGCTGCTTGCCCACTCCTCTGCCAAAAATAGTGAAATCACTATTCCCTCCTCCAGTGCAGGGATGATGAAAGGCAGATTAACTTCCTTAAAAATCCTGCTTCATGTTCTTAGAGCAGTGATACCTTTCCTTTCATCTCTGTGGAGTGCCTGCAGTTGAGACAATTAACATGAAGTGGTAGGCATTTGTGTTGGTTTTATTTTTCCTTTTTCAAGAAAGGTTTTGTCTGCAGAGTATTTAAATCCTGGGGTTATTTTTTCTACAGAAAATATTTTTCTTATTTTCTTGGCTAAGTGGAAGATTAATTTGACACTTTTATCGTACCTTTAATATTAGATTTATTTCATTACATCTACCTCAAATAGAAATTATTGGTCCTTTTTAGCTTACTAAATGCCATAGTAAAGGGGTGTATTAATAATGAGGTTTTGTTCATCCCCTGACCAGGCAAAAAACCTTTATTCTCATACAGTCTCTGAATGCCTTATATATATCTTTCTTTTTCTTTTATCTATGCTTTTCTTTATATCATTATGTATTTATTGGATAATATAGAGCAATCCTGTAGCTTTACATTGATGCTTCCTTACACTTGTTTTCTAGATTTGCATACAAGCATGATTTGGTTATAGTTTTATGCTTTGATAGCGTTTCTTCATGTTTTATCGGTTTTAAAGAACTGCTGTTGGGTAAAACCAGCGATCTTTCAGAGGAGAGATTCTTAGAAGTTGCAGTGGGGTTGGATCCTGTGACAGTATGAACTTCCTCTGCACTAATCTGCTCTCATCCTTTCTACACAGGTGCCTAACGAGCCATTTTTTCAAACAAACAAACAAACCCAATGAATATAGAATTTTGCATTTGGAGTTTTCATTAATTGTTCTTACTTGATCATGTATTCCCCACCACCCCTGTGTTAGGTGACTGCAGCCTCCAAGAAGCGTCCCTTCATTACCTGACCACCTTTCTAAGATTATTTGTAGCACTATTTAGTGGCAGAGTGTGATCTCTCTAATGGATTCCATTATCAGGGACTGGAGTGTGGCATAGAAATAGTAGTATCTCCAAAACTGGGCACCACATGTGGTTTTAGTTGTCTCTCATGCTTTAAAAGCTCAGTTTGTTTTTTACGTCTTTTATATTGTTTGGGTTTCTTTTTCACGTCCTTTCAAAATACAGGAAATTGTGTCTGTTTACTCAACGGTACACACCAGCCTGATGAAATAGTGCCTCATGCTATTTCTGGCAAAGGTTTTCTCTGGATGCATGTATACATTTGTGACAAGTTTTTAAGTGTTCTTCAACTTTGCTTTTAAACAAAACTTTCCTGAAAACACTTAAATCCACCAAAATCAAATGTTTCTTGAAAAAATAAGCAAACCAGAAATAGTAAAGAGCAGTGTGCTGCTCCCTTGAGCCACATTACTACACTAACTCCAGATGACTGACCAATTAACTTGAGCAAGGCATTTTGCTTCAATAATTGAAATACACAGTTTTCTTTTTATATTGCAGTTAAACTGTTATTTTTTCCTGTGTTTCCTAGAAGACACTTATAAGAATAGCAATGCCAAGACAGACCAAGGTTGTTACCCATTACTTTGTCAGCAACAGTGGACAACAACAGATGGGAGAATATAGGAATGGGGCTGACATACAGATGCTGCCCTGGTATATGGACAGGGCTGTTGTCTCCTCATTTATTAGCCCTTGATGGCCTATTCTTACATGAATTTACACATTTACTTTTGAACCAGTAACAGTATTTACTGCCCCAGCATTTAGTGCTAACCTTTTCCAAAGCTCAACAGTGGTATGTTCTGTAGTGTACGTTCTGTTACAAGTGACAATGTTTCTTCTAATGGTGCGCCCAGTCCTTTGAAGGTATCGATCGGTGCAATTCTATTCACTTTTTTTACCGCTTGTAATTTTAAAAAAAAAACTTTATCATACACTTCATTAGTCACTGAGGCTGAAAAGTCTTAGTTTATTTCATTTTAGATCCCTTTTCCATTTCTGTCCTGTCTCTTTGAAAAAGAGGAAAAACGCGCGTGGTATTGACGTGGTACTGATGATTGAATGCAGTCTCATTAAGTAACTTCTAATTTCTCTTCACCTTTTCTAACATTTGATCTGATTTTTTTTTTCTTTTTTTGACTGCTAATGGACTCAGTGCAGACATCCGAAGAGCAAAATCTTAAGGCTGTATCTGAACAATAATAGTAATCAACTTGGAGCCTGACACTGTACACGTTGAATTCAGAGGCCCACCCTTCTTGCATTGTTTTACTGCTCTGACACAGGATTTGTAACTCATGACCTGTAAGGGGGCTTAACCCCTCCTTCTCCCGCTTCATTATGGGAGGGGACTAGTCTTTTCTGATGCCATTTTTTCTGATACTCAAAATAGTACTGTGAAAATGCTTGTGTTAGTCCTATAAAGAAAAGTGAAGAAAAAAATCAAGCTAATTAAATTATTACAAGATGACAATGTTTAGAAAGCATTTGTTTTATTTTTATCCGAAGGCTAATGCTTTCTTTAAAAGATCTGATTTTGAAATACTCTGTAGGCAATCTTTTTTTCTATCAATACGGAACAGCATGCAGGGTGTTAATTAGGCCTATTATAAAAGAGGCTTGCCCTGGGTTGATTCTGAAACAGAAAATCAAGAGGCAGTAGAGCATGACGTATTTGGAACTGACACTATTGCCTGCAGCGTGGACTGCATTCATAGATCATATGTTTGCAAAGATGCGGTAAAGGGGGACTGAGGAACGGCTCCAGTTTTAAAATACTTAGAAAAAGGATGTGTGGCCCTATTGGGAAGACAGTGTATCTCACTCATGCTTGGCAGTATCTGCGGCCACAATACTGTGTCTGAAGGTTTTAATTAAAAATACAAAATGAGTGTTTCCTTTGTGTGGCTTTTTTGAATGGCAGCGTTTGTAGCTACTGAGAGTCTTTAATATGGTAATGAGATCCTGAAGTCTTTAATTTAATCATGGCTATGGGGTTTAGGTTTGTGAATAACATACTGAGGCATCAAAAATATGTCCACAGTAATTACTAAGCGTGTTTTAGAAATGTTGCAAAATTGACAGAACTTTAAGATCTATTTTTAAATTATTTGGAGATAAAAAAAGTAAAAGAAAATAAAATAGAAAAAATGTAGTAGCAGGTGTTTATGGTACTCCAGTCATGATCTGAACGTTGGACTTAAACTTTTTAGTAAGTAGCATGGTAATGAGAATGTCTTGCTTTACTGCTAGCTGCTTAAATTGATGAGACCGGTGTCCTTTATTACTATAAAAGAAAAAATACGTGCCTTGGAATCCAAAGGTATTTTCTTGTGGTTTTTTGCAGGGGACGTTTGGATACACTAAATTTTGAGCATTTGTGCGTGATGTGAATAGAACAGTTCTACTATATAGCTGCTCTACATAACTGTCAGTGGTTTTCTTTCATTTTACTTAAAACAGAGGCAGGATTAGATGGCTCCTTCTGGACAAATGTTTAACAAAATACAACCAGTCACATTTCCACGAAGATATAAAATCTCATTGAAGCAGCAGAAAAGTAGATCCAAAACCAAAACAAAACAAGAAATGAGACTTGAAGGAGTCTCTTCGGTCACTGGAAACTCTACCCAATGCAAGAAAGAGGCTTCTTGGAATGGAAGATGAGAGCATAATTATAGAATTAGAATTCAACTTCATCTTTGATTATAGAGATCAATTTGTTCATTTCAAGTTTTAACCAGCTTTTTCCCCCTCTTCTGATCTGTTAAATGTAAGCCATACTTGTAACCATTTGCAAGAATTTTGGTTTAAGTTTACATTTTCTGGTTTTAGGTATGCATCTCCACAATACCTTTCTCTTTTCAGTTATTTCCTTTTAATTGTCCATTTGTGACCGTCCCTCTCACATTTGCAGTGGCAGATCTCTTTGAGAAAACAAATCAAACAGCTGAAATTTGGAAAGAGTTTCCAGTGGTGCCTTCTGCTGTGGCTGCCAGCACACCTTTCTTTCAACAAAGGCAGAAAGTCAGTCATGTTATTGGTCAGAAGTAAAAAGAAATCGAATGTAAGAAAAGATAGTTTGGAAAAGTCATACTTTTGTGGGCCTCTACAATAACTGAAATTCAAGGAGAAGTCCTGAACTGAAGCATGTCTAGTAAATGAGAAATTATGTACAAGAGATAGATTGAGAGCATCTATGTACAGCTTTTCTTGTAGTACAGAAGAAGGGATAGTATGCATGTTTTTTTTCCTCAAGTGTCTTTCGTGTTTTATTTTATAAAGTTTGTAAGCTGCTTGGGGTAGGTTTGGTCACAGTGAGAATCACAGTGGGAAGGCCTTCACATTAGATACATTTTTTTCCATTGTTTTCTTACAAATTATTCTTCTCTATTTGTTTCTTTAATCTCCTGTAAAGTGTGAAGTTTTTTGGATATAATGGATATGCTACACGAATGATTGCCTTTATTTTAAAATAAATGTGCATATTCCTTGTGATATATTTTATATATCCTTTGCAATGGAAATAAGCTTTATAATCTTATTCATAGCCAGTTAAGTTGTACTGAGGATGTTAAATGAATTGCAAAAAAAAATTTATTGCTGTTCAGTGCTATCTATTTAATGGGCCATTAGGTCTGGCTATTCTTTGTTTGAATATTGTATAATATTAAAAGAAAGCAAAGGCGTATTAGACTCAGTTGGGCCATTATCATGTTACATATATATATGCAATTTAAAGTGATACCTTGATCCTATGAAACTACGTGCTCTCCTATGCTGTTTCATTGTATTAAGGTTGTAATTGCATATGGGTAGTCTCAGGTCTTTGTAAGAAATAGATCTATATTGCTGATAGATAAATAAATAGATGTGTGGAAAGCAGTTGAAATGTTTTGAAATCACACACACAATCTTTGAATGGTAATTAGTTGTTTCCCAGGAATAAGTAGGCTGTGTCTAGAAGTTTTCAAAAATGTGATCAGTACCTTAATAGCTCGTGACCTTTAGACATTTGCGAAAGACTGCGGTTTTCAAAAGACGGGATGCTCAGCAGTTTCTGAAAGTCAAGACTTCTTAAAATAACTTCAGTCAGACTCCTCTTCTCTCCACCCGTCCCCCCCTCAAATCAGAACTGCTTGTTATTAGCATATAAGGGAGATCTGGGTTTATGAAATGTCTATTTTTTACCTATTTAGCCTTCAGTGTCTTTCTAAATTGCGAATAGTGTGAAAGGCTAACTGAATTGTAGTGATTCCAGTAAAACTTGATCTTTATTACCCAAAGGAATGGGAGGGAGGGATGAGACCTTACCCCACTAAACCGTGTTTCCCAGATTTTTTCCATCCCTACCTATCTTAGTAAATGGCAGTGGTCTTGCTGAGATTTCTGCTTTTCATAAATGCAACAGAACAAATTTAGACCCGAGACACTTTTTTGATGTGAATTGTGTGCATGCTGCCTATTGTCCAGAAAGGCTACAGTGAACTTCCTTGCTAATTATCACAGACGGCAAGACGTCAGCCTGTTTTTCCGATGTGTCCGCTCATCCTTCTAGAACTCATAATTCCTGCAATTAATAAAACAATGGTGGTAATAAAGATGCACAGAGCTTCCAACGTTCGAGTGCTGCTGTCATCACCTTGCTGCCCACCCCATGGTGGTGTTGCCCTGCTGCTCTGTCACCTCCCGGCCCTGCTCCCATGCCCTGGGCTGTCACAGCCGCCTCCTGCCCACCAGCGAGGGGCTGTTTTACAGGTCTCCTGCAGCTGGCTGCTTCTGCTCCAGGGTCAGCAGCAGTTTTTAGCTTGAAAAGTTCAGCAGCAGTTTTTAGCTTGTGCTCTGCTTCGTGTGCCAGTGTTTGAACTGGTTGAGTGCTGGTATAGCTAAAAGGTGAGACCTTGATATGTATTTGCTGAATGCAAGTTGAGAAGCACGTAGGAAGGTCGCAGGGGAAGCAGACTGGGTCAAGCGGTGCAAAAACCATCTTCTGGGCACTGGCTTTGGAGCGTTTCCTCAGACAACACTGCTGTCACCAGCCAGGCCTGTCCTGCCGGCCCTATTTAAGGCAGCCAAGGAAGCGGGATAAAAACTGCGTACGAATCCCTGCTCTGAGTCTAGTAATAAAATAATGTAATCTTTACCTCTCTTTTGATGTAAGTATGTGGCATTTGAAGAAATGTTTGGGAAACCTAGCAAAAGTCCAGATAGGCTCTCTCAGGCAGCAGTTCTGTTTGAGAATCAACAAGGGGGAGCTTCTGAACTGGCTCCTGATGCTGGGGCTCAGACCTTCCTCAGCAATTCACTGCCCCGCAGAATTGGGGAGCACTGACAGCACAAAAATGGACAGATGTGAAAGACCCCACGGTTTGCATGTGCCTAACAGCCAGGTCAGTCCATGCATACTCAGTGTGGGAGTCTGAGAGCACCAAATGGAGCTGTTTGGAAAAGCTATTTGTCATTATTTATTAAAGTTTTTGACTTTGGGATAACAGAGAATCCTGGATAAAATATCCATCTGTCGTTTTTACAAAGCCAAAAATCTTGGCCTTCCGTTTTCATTTTCTTAGGAATGCTGTGTATTTGCAGTTTGGTGTGCTTATGTGCATGCCCATATAAATCAAATGTTGTTAGTGCCTTTTTATACAACTGAAGTACCCATACAAAAAAATTCCGACATATTTAAGATGTGCTAATGCTATTCAAATTATAGCCCTGCTATAAGCAAAAGTATTTGTTTCTAGTTAGTGATGTGTTGGATTTTCTTTCCTACACAAGAAGCTACCCTATTTAATAGGAGTAAAATGTTGTGCTACACCTGTATCACCCAATTCAGTCAGGCAGAAAAAAGTGGGTTGTGTTCCCAAGGAATAGCATACTCTGAAGAAAACAGTGGATTACTTTTAACACTTACTCTTCCTTGAAGTTTGTATTTGCTTAAAATCCAGATTGCTGGCATCTTAGTTGGTAAGATACCTGTATGTGAGGAAGATAGTCCTAAGGTTCCATTGCTTCTATTTGATGGAAATAGGATTTGTTAATTTGGAGATTTGCATTTTATATTTTTCTTCGTGTTTTTATTATCTTAATTGAATTCCTTTAAAGGATTTTGTTACAGGATCTAAATATTTCTTTACAAAGCTGCATGTTCTATTTCTGAAATACTGTCCCCAAATATATACCTAGTGATATCTAAAGGGAAGACATCTATCATAAATCCCAACTAACTAAATAAGCTGCCAACGCTAAAAGCAGTAAGGATGATGATGGAGTCTGAGTGGTACAGCCTGAACATTGAGGCTCTAGTTTGAACGCTGCTGGACTTGCTAAGCTTCTGTCAGTCCAGAAAGGTGCTGTTAGGACATCTGTGGATGCAGCCGGCCGTACCAGGAGGAGGTGGGCAGGTTAGCAAACAATAGATCTGGGCCAGGGGGTTACTTTACAAAGGAGTGTCTTGTAGTCTTAGTGGCTTAAACACAATCTCGTAAAAATTGAGCATTATCCAATTTGGAACATCTTATTACGTGTAAATATAGGGATAATGCTCAAGTCTTCTCAACCTATTACAGAAAGTAGAGCTGTATCTGCAAAAAACATATACTGTAGTCAGTTTGGCATTCTCTTTCAACTGAAAGCAAAATAGTCATGAGTAGATAAATCTCCAAATAAAGGTAATAAAGAGTAATCTGTCAATTTTGAGTTCTTTAAAGCAAGTTTTTCTGATACGTATCCAGATATCCAGTCCTGAGAAACATTTTTAAGATTTAGATGAGGGATTGGGGATGGGAGAGAATTCTGGCATTTTGGACAGATAAACACTCTTGCATGGGTCATAATCCTTACTAAGTATAATAAAGGCCTGGGACAAAAGTAGTGTAAGACACGTGATGGTATCAAGAAATCGAGTTGAGAAGAGTCTAGCATTAAGGTAAAAGAAATTGGTAGTTGTTCCCCAAAAGACTGTTTAAATTGAAACCAAGTGAATGAGTTTTATTTGTTTCACATGGGAACAACTGCAAAGCAGTGCAAGTGAGTTGAATCTGGAAATTCTCTCCTATCTTTCTGGAAAACATTCCCATTTTAAAGTTATGTCAGTTCAGTTTCCCTCCTGACAGTAATTTTGAATTTAACTATCCATTTAGCAAAGGAGAGGGCAAACAAGCACTGAAGGATTTGAAATTATATGCTCTGGCTTCATGAATATTTCATGGTTTAAATAAATAAATAAATAAAAGCTTTCCAGAAATGAAGTGCTGTGGTTATCTAAGAGGTCATATTTCTCCGTCACTCACTATCTTCATAATAAGCAGCTATTGATTAAATTGAGGAGCTGCTTGATCTTTAGCACTACAGGTGGGAGGTGGTTTCTGGGAAGGGCTACACTATGGGGTTTTATGGTCTCCCTTTCTTTTGCCTTACTCTCCCCCCACACGACTTTTTTTCTTTTTGCTTTTCTTTCCTTTTTTTTTTTTTTTTTTTGAAGTCGCACATCATCATATCTATTCTTGTTTATTTTAAGGCCATTTTACACATTGTGAGGCTTTTTCTGTGAGCAATCATTGTTGACTAGAGACAGAATAAGGAATGGAGCTATATAAAAAATATATAAAATATAAGAATCGACAGATAATTGAAACTGGCTTTCTTAATGCCAATGTTTAAATTTAATGGAACTTGCTTTAAATATATGGAATATTTTGACACGGGATTTTGTAGAGCCATGATGCCAGAACGAACAGACTAATGCTTTGTTTCAGTAAACTTTCTTCCTGTTCAACACAACAGAACTTCACCCCGTTAAGAGTTTGTGCCATTGTAATAGTTTCAAGATATGAATGCAAGTTCATGATCAAAGAACTCTTGGTAGAGATAAATCCAGCTTTAAACCTGCACAAACCTGCTTGTTGAATTTTGCTTGCCTGTTTATACTGTCCCATCGAGCTAAGGGTTTGGTGATGGGAGATGAAAGTTTGTGATATGCTTTAGCTTAGAGGGTGAGATGTGCTAAATGAAACGTTAGAGTTCTATGCTTTGTTCTGTCCTAATGAGAGTTGTCAGGGGCTCTTTGTTTGTTGGGTTTTTTTTCTGGAAAAAGCATATATTTATTTTATCATAAACTCAGTCATTTGTAAATTCTTCAAACTAGAGCAATTTTTTTGTGCAGTTAGGGTAAAAATAGCATGTCCTAAGGACAGAGGAAGCAGCTGTGTTAAAGTATCTGCGTATAGCTACATTTTCAGGACTTCTATTAATGATACAAAGTCAGTTGAAATGACATCCATTACATATTTGTCCAAGCAAGTGGAAAAGAAAAATAAACAATGCGGTGCTAGAGAATCCATTAGAATTGTGTGTCTCTGCCTGTCTTCCCTGGTCAGAGGAGCTGATATCTATATTCTACCCACAGTTACTTGTATAATACATATACATCACACTGAGCAACACTAAGTGAGTTTTGCCTACCTAATGTATATTCTTATTCATCTTTACTGTTTTGTGGTTCATATGTATGCAGATAAAATTTGCATCTTCTTCATAGCCTATGCATGCTCCGAAGAATGCATAATGCTTTTTAAAATGATACCTTCTCCATGAAGAGAAGCAAGCTAGACTTATTAGCAGATAACTTCATTTATTTCATGACCATAAATATTCCTGCAATAATGCAGACAAATTCTCCCGAAGGAGAAGATAACTATAAATAGTGGGTGATATGAAAGTCTGTCTTTATTAATGCTTATGCTGGTAGAATCAGCAAATGCTACCCTGCTGCACCATAGGCTACAATTTTTCCTCCGTAGATATTTGTTTGCGATTACTGTTGGCATATAACTTGTGCCAGGATTGTATATTAAGCTACTAGAAATGAACATAGCATGTGATAATCCTGTTCCGTTCCTTGTTAGCACTTTTGTCCTCTTGTCTTTTGCTAACCTTTGTTTCCAGGTATCTTACGCAGTTTTTTCTGGACAAGTCCATTAAAACATAACTTGTAAATTGGTATAAAATACTGTATTTTATCATTAAATGTCATTACTATTTTAATACTTATTGAAATCTAGCTTTTCTATATAAAACATCTGTACTAAGAGTGGAAGGGTCGTCTTCAATTGTAATAATTTTTGTAAACTGTTTTTCTCTCTTAGTTTTGGATATGGCCCGGCATGTTCCCCTTTACCGAGCCCTGCTAGAATTACTCCGTGCTATTGCGTCCTGCACATCGATGGTGCCATTACTGCTTCCTCTGTCGGGAGAAAATAGTGAAGAGGAGGAAGAACAGTTGGAGTCACAAGCTTCTGTTGGGACTTTGTTGGCTAAAATGAAGACCTGTGTAGATACCTATACCAACCGACTGAGGTAATTGCTTTTATCATCTCTAACCTTCATTTAAATTGTATTTTGGACTTATGTATTATGAATAGAGAAGATTTGGTTCTGTATATTTACCTGAATGGTTGCTGCAGTCCAGAGTGAGAACATACCATCTGTTTGATCTAAATTACTGTTTATATGTATACATTCTGTTTTACTGTACTATTTACAAGGAATTTTTTTGTATGACACAGAGAAGCTGGTAGGTTTGCATACTCTTCTCTCTTCATCAGTAACTGCTCACTGATCAGAAAGAGGATTGCTGGTCAAGAATCTGGGAGCTTCAAATCTTTAAATTCCTTTCCTTCTTCAGTGAGGTGAATCTTTTGTTTGCAGAACTGTGCGTTTTCTGCTGTCAGTCTGAAGGCAGGAACATTCTTTGGGAGCTGTTGAACAAGCCCATTCTGTAAAGAATGGGATTGGGGAGGGCCAAACCAAATGGTAGTTTTTACAAGAAATATCCCAGCTATCTTCTGTATGCTTTTGTGCTGCTTTACCTATTGATTAAGGACCAGGTTCCTCAGTGGACTCTCCACTGGAGGCTAACTGGTTAGGAGAGAAGCCTTTCGCTTCTGTCAGGAAGAATAAGGTTCAGGAGGCAGAAGATTTGGGAGTTACTATTTGTAGTGAGAACCCTAACTGTGTAGAGAGGGTTGACAATTTTTGACTAGTGATATCTGTTGGTGCTACGTATGAAAAGCACGTTTCCATGCATCAGTGATTTTGCGACAGTTAGTTTGTCCATTAGCACAGGCATCAGAGCTGAGCTGGTATGCTAAAGATGATGTGAAATTACAAATGAATGCCCTGGAGCCATCCATGCCAGGCTTTGGGGTCTTCCAGCCTCCTCTGAGAAACTGTGTTTGACAGTTCTTGTCGAACACTTGCAGTCCAGCAGAGCAATTAGTAAATAAATGGAAAAGTATCTGAATATCCCATCTCAGCTGTGATGGCATCGGGCTGTTTAGGCGTTGCAGTATAGTGCTGTCTGAGCTCGTTCTGCACACCTTCCAGAGTTCAGCTGACTTTTTAAGGAAATAAGTACGGACAAATCACAAATGACAGTTTCTTTTGGTAACTGTAGGCCAGCCTCTAGGTAACTCCCTTCAAATCTTCTTCTCGGAGCACTTCTGAGTGATTCACAGAGTGTTACTTTACAGTTGCTTGTATCATCAGTTCTCACATTGCAAAACTATGGCTTTTCATCTTCAGAAATGCCGCTATCACTGATATCTGACTGTCCCCTTCTGTGAAATGTTGCACTTGTGTTACAGCTCCCAGGCCAGGATACAAGCCTGAGAGTGCCTGGTTTGTAGTCATTTGACCGATTAAGTCGGTGCTGTTTGTGGTTGCCATTTGAAGGGACGGTCAGGAGACTAGCACACACAAAAGGAAGGAAGCCTGGCATGCCTCCCAATACCTCCTGCCTCTGGGAGGTGCTGTAGTTGGTACAGATACCACAACCAAATTTCTATCTCTGTTTCTGTATGTCTTCAACCACTCTAGTTTCCAGAACCGAAGATTCGGGAGGGGTTTAATGCCTTAATCATCTTTTTTTGCCCTGAGGGAGCTGGAATAAAATATAATTTTTCCTTTCTTCCCCTGAATAATTTTCTGCTTCCAGCAATTAATTGGTTTCTCAATTCTGTTTACTTGCTTCCAACAAAGATGGCTTATTAGGAAATAATACCCATTCTTCCCTGGAAAATTTAGTGCTGTCCCTAAGTGTATGCTGAAACATCATGAAAAGAAGGTAAATATAATGTCAGGCAAAGGTGCATGTACAATGTTCTTCCTCCCACTATAAACTGACAATATTTACCAGCCAACACCTGAGACCTTTTCTGAGCGTGAATGCGATTATTGGGAAGTCTTTCCAGTTACTCCTGATGGACTGGACTTTACCTGTGAATTTCTCGAATCCTTCTTGACTGAGATTGCTGGTCTTGCATATCAAGTATGTAATGTGTCTGTGGTGGGATTTTATTTTTTTTTTGCTGACTAAATGCAAAAGAAACAGAATTAGGAAGGACAAATAACAGTTCTTTATGTTGGATACCCATCTAAAAATGTCGGCTTGTGCTTGCTGGCAATATTATGTAGATCATAGTATATGTAATCTTCTTAAAATAGAAAAGAAAATATATTTGGCTTCTGTGTAATCCGTTTCCAGTATGTATGTATTCTGTGTAATCTATTTCCAGTATGTATGTATGTATAACATTCTCCACCACAATTACTTTTTTTTGCTAGTCTGGTCATCTGTTAGCGTCAAACTTAATGGGCCTGGGAACCTGTATCTTCTCATGCCACTTACCCAGGTTGAACTCTAAAAAGTCTCCTTGTGAGAATGGCATATAACTACGAGTCATAAGCTCTTTTTAATTTGGTAAAATAAAATACGGTATGACTAGTTGTTCAGTGTCAGCGTAGGATCTGAAAACTAAGAACAATTCTAGAAGCACAGTCAGTATTATTTTAATAATTGATGAATTTGATAAAAATTCCATGGTTGGTTCAGTTACAGTATCTGAACAATTTTCTTCTATTACTTTGACATATGAGCACAAAACCAAATCCTTGTCTTGGTTGGTTTAAGCATAATACTGTTTGTCTTTAAAGCAGTATATAGTCAAGGATGAAAACACTAACAGCCTGAACAGCCTGGAATCATTGGGGTGGAAGGTTTTAATTCTCAGCATTTTAGCTGAAGGTTTGCCAGCAATATAAGCAAGTGTTGGCATGAATTTCTTAAATGGGACAATCTGCTGCCCCTTTTAGGTCAAATGCCAGAACAACAAGATAATTATGGCATCTGCTTTCAAAGACAAAACTTTCCTGTATCTGAACAGCAGTTCTACTTGCATGTCTACCAAATGTCAACTCCATGTTGGAGCAAGAGTGTCCCCTTGGATCCAGAATTCGAAGGGGAACATTTTTGGGTTTGGATTCCAGTTAGCATTTGATTTCATTTACTTTCAAAGGCCATAATAGCCTATTGGAAAATCGGGAAAATTCTGGGTAATGGAGAAGATGTTTAGGTATGAGATGATTTCTTATGACTGTTTGTTGGACTGCTAGGGAGTCAAAAGCCATCCCTAATTGGAGAGTGGTCAGACTTGGGTAATGGGTTGCCACAAGGGCTGAGTTTGAGACATTTGTTTGCTGTGATGGCTGAGCCCTCTGCTGCAGAGAACTGCTGTTGTGTAGCAAAGCAGGCTCATCTGAACCACCATCTGCTAGGTGAGCTTCGTGGCAAATTGTTAAATTTGGCAAAATAAGCTGATGGCTTATTTGTGTAATGTGGAGTATAGCAAGCCTATGTCTAAAATTCCTAACGATGCTTTCTCTTTCCACATCGCTGTCGCCATCCACATGATAACTGCATGAGGGAGATCTGAGTTCTCTCATCTTCACACTTCTGCAGCTTGTCACGCTGCTACTAAGGGTTAATCCTGCCACTTCCAAGGTTGTCTGAATGTATCAGCCTTGCCTATCACATGGCTGTTACCATCTGGGTGTTTTTCTGTTGCATGGGGATGCTAGAATACAACCTGGTAGGCCTGAGGCATTTTCCCTGCTATGGCTTTTCATTGTCTTCACTGTTATTTTGCAGAACTTCTCTGTGAAATGGTGCACTTCACAAACAAAAATTTTTCTTTAGGATTGTGTCCCAAGAATTGCGGCCTGATTTGCTTTCATTTATTTTTCTTTAAAAGACAAAAGAACTGTCGGTTTCTCTTGCTGCACTCTCGAGCTCATGTTCGGAGCTGATGGTTGGCTGCAGGGAGCCCTCCTGCAGCCTTTGCTGGTTTGGGATGCTTCAGCTTAGTGTCTGTACATAGAGTGCTGGAAGCCCCGAGGAGGAGTATGCGGAGCCACGTCAGAGGAGGTTACTACCTTTCACCAGTGTTTGTTTGCAAAGGCACGGTCCCTTGCTTGTTTTACCTGATTTCAGGAGATTGGTTTAAGAGTCTGTGAATTACTGTGAAGAACGAACTTTTACTTGGTACCTGTGGAAACCTACAGAAGATGGGGGACCATGAGGGCTGAGTGATACTGCGGTTGCAAACCTATAGCAGTTCTGTCCCAACACAGTGGGGTCAGTATCAAACTAAGCAGAATTCTGCTATAAGCACCATCTCTGTAGTACAGAGGGGCTGAATGGTTCCTTGGCTTTATTTTGTGAATAATTTGATAAAAGTATCATTCTGTATCATCATGTTTACCTCTAAGTATCAGGCATGGGTGAGTAAGTATCAGTATTGGCTTTAAAAATTAAAGTTGCCTTGGGAGCGTATCATTCATTATTCATTTAGCACAGCGTGAAGAGAAGGCTGTCATCTTCTAACACAAGCTAAATTAATGGCTTAAATTATTAGCATGTACACTGCTGGCTCTTCTAGCAAATATATTAGTGACTGTCATCCCTTTAAATATGAGTTGACATGACTTTTGCTGCTTATTCTTCAATGGTTGAAAAATTTTATAGGGAAGTTTCTAAGTCTAAATTAAATATTTGGCTCCTCCTCCACTCTGAAAATGGTAACATTTAGATAAAGGTTTGGCCTCCATTAAATAACTGCATTAAATTTTGCTTCACACATAGAATCTGGGCAGAAAGAAATGTACAGGATAACACAGACATTTAAATGTTTTCTAAAAATAGAGAAAATGTACAGCAAAATATTCATATGGTTATATATTTGACCTTAGTTTATTATTTGAGTATTATTGGTTCTCATGTTTCTTTGGAATACCATGTAGTTAGAGCTCCGGAATTTGATTAACACTCTTAGTTTACCTGCATACATACATTTATATGCAGGCTGCTAGAGTGCAGGGAAGGATCTTACTGGTTGTATCACTTTAATTTTGGTGTTTCATCTTCTCATTCATATCTTGGGGGGGAGAGCCTGTTATTCCCAGCAATGCCCTCTCTTGAGCTGGGACTCCACTTGTCCCTCTGAAACACTCGTGTGTCACGCACAGCTTGGGGAGAGCTCGCCACGGCTCTGAATCCAGGCAGGGGTGCAGCAGCAGTATATAAGTGGAGATGATACCAAGAAGGGAGTATGACGTTTTCGCAACTAATAATTTGGTTTGCGCGTGTTACGCGTGTTCACAAATGACAGAATGGTCACCAGGCTGCTTTTTCATGCGCACGCAAAGTAATACCAAGTCTTTCAGGTTACACTGAGATGGGTTTGGGGACTAAAAAATCATCTTTGGTATTGCTGTCATTTTGTCCTTAGCGTAACATTTGCACTGCCTTGAAAGTCCTGCTTCCCACCTCCAAGACCAAATCTAACAAAGCCTGTTAAAGTATTTATTCCTTAGGATCCGTACAGCAGGCCGATAGGCCACAGCAGGCTAACAGAGTTCACAAGAGTCTTTGACCTTTACTTCTCCAAATGTTGTAAGATTCATCTATGCATCAATTATATGGAAAACCCATTCAACTTTTTCACAGGGCTTTGAGTTACATTTGTCTCTCCCTGCTTTTATAACCATATAGTTTAGGAAACGATATAGACTTTTAGATTTTCCAGACCAGGGTGTGTTGTTACATCAGGGAGATGGGCATATGGACCAGCTGCACACCTCTGTCTGCAGTTCCAGAGCTGTTTCACGTGAAATTTTACTCTGATAGTGTACCTAATCTAATTATCTTTAAACTGCATTTATGTAGTAGTCATGATATGATTGCAAGGATATGATTTTAGAAAGGGCTGCTGTGGTCTCAAGTGTAATAGCTCATATCTTCAATGAAATTCAGTTCTGTCTCAGATGGGTAGAGATGACAAAACTGTGTGAATTTCACAAATTATAATCAGTGTGAAAATGTATACCACTGGGGAACCTTTGACAGATTTCCCATGTAGATTCTAAGGAATTACGTGATTTACTAATACTTGATTGTAAATAAATTGACAAGCTGTAAAGTATTTTTAAATACCTCCAAAAAATTGTATATAACACTACGTATGTAAAGAAGGTCATATAGTGACATCTTAGGAACTGTGCAGGATTAATCACCCTAATTGGTACTCTTCTTTAGACAACAAAAGATTTGTATCAAACAAGGGTAGGAAGGCAAAATGAGGGAAGGAAAAATGGAGGTCATCATTAATGGGAGTCTTACAAGTTAAGGCATTATCAGTTGGGTTGTTCTCTTGTGGTAGTTCAAAAGTGCTGATGTGTTAACTGTTTCGGACAGCAGGGGGAACACACGGAAATTCTGTTACTGGTACTGTGAATTTGCATTTGAGTAGATGTCTCCTTTTCCTCCTGCTTCAACTAGATATATATGCCTTGTCTACGTAGGTAGGTGACTATCAGTAACTCAGTGTATCTGTAGGAGGTTTCAAGCGTGTGGTTCAGCCTTTTGTCAAATGAGGCCAACGTTGTAGTTTTTGTTTTACTCTAAGACTAAGTAGGAGGAAAAGGCTGGTAGCCTAAATTGTAAAACCACATGGAAGGTAAAAGACCTGCAAGATGACTGTCTAGACAATAATTTCGTAGAATTAATTTCACTTTCAGTATCTTCACCAATCATATTTTAATTGCACTTCATGCCTGTGTCTCTTGGATAAGCCCATTGACATTTCACTTTAGCCAAAATTTCTCCAAGGATTTTGTAGCAAATAGTTTAAGGATTCTACATCAACTGCAAGCAGTTCTAAACCTGTACTTCTTTCTTGGGACTGGTGGCCACTAGCATGTCTGTGATGTTAAAACAGGTATCGTTGAGGTTTAGTGGACTTAAATACACATTTTTTAGCTTTGGTTTTGGTGTGATGTTTTGTTTGTTGGTTGTTTTGGTTTTTTCCCAAAAAAATACTGGCTTAGATTTCCACATGGAAAAAGCCATTGATAAGGATTTTGGAAAATATGAACAGGAGAGGCAGCTGCTGCTGCTTTGTCTTAAACTGTTCCTCAAATACTGAACGACACTGTTTGGCTCTGATGCGTTCCTCCGAACTGTGAGCACCTGAAAGCTCAGAATTGCTGGAAGTCAACAGCAGGCTAACGTCCTTTTGGAGTAAATCTGGAACAGAGAAGATAAACCATGCTGCAGTAATGAATTTTGTTATTAATGCGTTCTAGGGATACTCTCATTTGATTAGTATTTCAGTATCACTGTAATCACCTCTGAATAGTTCAGAGACTTATTCTTTATGCATGATTTCAGTCTAGATTAACATACAGAAAGGATATAGCATTTGGTAGTTGCTAAAATATGTTTGGGACATCAAAGCATTAAACTGCTAATTTTTCTTGTGTAGATAGCTTTCTGGTTTGCTTCTAGGTATGGTAGTGGGAAAGAGAAAACCAGCACTTCTTGGCTATTGAATTTGTTTGGATCTTAAAATGAACAAAACCCACGCAGAAATTACAGTAAAATACTTTGGGAGCTGTTAGCATTAACAGCTGTTAGCAGGATAACAGTGTAAATTTATGCTAGCTCTTAAAACGTAGTAGCTTTTAAATCTATACATTTAGGTTACAGTGTTATCAAATACCATGTCTTGATTTCAACAATTGAATATATATGGTAGTAAAGACTGGGTTATCACAATCAAAATATTTAAATATATCTTAAATTACTACACAACTAGCGTCTGTGAAAACGGTGTTAATACATACTGTATTTCCAGATTTTTTCATTATAAAAATTGGAGGTGTTTAAACTGACATTTTGATTTGCAATACATGGATTATAAATATCCAATATAATATAGGCGCCTTCTGTATTTGTAAGACTTTTAGAACTATGTTACGTTAAACTGTTTGTTGAAATAAAAGGTCTTAAATTTATAGCCCAGAAGAGAACTGCAGAGAGACACAAACTTCCTTTTTGACCCACTCCCTTGTGATGCCCGGGTTGTAGTTTAGACATACTGTGAATTTTTTACTAGAGGCTTCCTAGTGGTTTACTGTTAGTGTATTTTAAGAAATACCGTTAGTGGATTGTGGAAATGGAACGAGTTCTATATTACCTATTTAGGAGTTGATTTTTCACAAGGATCTACATGGGTGGATGAGGTGCGTGTTCATGACATGATCTTTCTTATGCTGGTTTTGTAAGCTTTTCTAGTATTTTTTTGAAAGTGTGCAAACATAAGATGAGCACGCAGGTGTAACAATCAAAAAGAGTAAGTGGTTGAAGCAGAAACTGGTATACTGGGATCACTGACTTTGGCTTTGTATTTTTACTCTTCATATCAGATGTACTTCTGTTTGTCAAATGAAGACCGTATGTTCAGTATTGTCACAATTGAGTGCTGCATTCAGTGGTTAACCTGGAGATACATAGAGACGTTCCATTTCAGAAGACTTGTTTTAATCTTGATCTTTCATTTTTCTTATTTTTTCCCATTGATAAATATGCTGAGTACTGTGTGACTGGTTGAAAAATATTCCCTCATGCTATGTCCTATTTCTTTGACAAAAACAGGTCTAAAAAAGACAAAGCTAAAGCAGGAGTAAAACCAGATACTTCTGATCAAGAACCAGAGGGACTGACGCTTTTGGTACCGGACATCCAAAAGACTGCAGAGATAGTTTATGCTGCTACCACCAGTTTGCGCCAAGCAAACCAAGGTAAAATAGAAATACTTTTATAAATACCATATAGTGTTTATTTGTAACACGTTCATTAGCAGATAACTTATAAATTAGCTTAAAAGCAAGAAAAACTGCTTCCTTCCTGCCCCCGACCACTGACTACATTTTCAAAGGCAGTTGGAACCTTGTGGTAGTCTTAAATGTTTCAGTTACAAAACAGAATTATTCAAGTAGGTGAGAGTACATCTCACCACTTTCAGTGCAATTACGTAGCACCTTTTTTATTTTTTTTAATTGGCAGAAGGCAACTTACATGACCTTTAATAGTAAAGCCTTCACTGTTAAAACTAAATCTTATGAATTAGGCTAACTGTTAACTGGATGAACACAGAACAAAAATCTAAGTCATGGATTGAACCTGCAGACATTCAAAGGACCATCTGGTTGTCTAGTAAAGAAAATTAAAGATTAAGTAGCTTAATCAGGGGGGTGGATTTTAAAAAGACGTGCATAATCAGCTCCTGATTTTGGAGAATGCATCAAGAATACACATGTGAATGTCCATCCACACAAGCATATATCCTACTTTAAATTAAAAAAAAAAATCAGAAGAAACAATAAAAGAATATTCGTAGCAGCAGTAGTCATGGAATTATTTCTGAGATAACGATCTATATTTACTTTGAGCTGTTCAGATAATGAAGTATGTAGTAGTGAGAAAAAGAGATTTGTATGTTGTGAGTGATCCCCAGTTTTCAGACTGCTCTACAAACAATGTCGCCCTAAAATGTCATTTCAAGTTAAATAATCCCCAAGTGCATGCTGTATTTGTCGCAAAACTACGTGGTTAACTACAAATAATCATCACATTTTATATAACAGAAAAGAAGATGGCTGAATACTCCAGAAAGGCTGCTGTGAAGCCCAAGCCTTTGTCTGTTTTACGGTCTCTTGAAGAAAAGTATGTGGCTGTCATGAAAAAACTCCAGTTTGGTAGGTTGAGAAGTGTGAATATTTGGGTCTTAGAAAGCAGGTATCTAAGAAATATGCAATCTGTTGCACTGAATCTCTAATTATTTTAGAAAGTTACCAACTTTTTTACTTATGTGACCATTGATACTTTTCATATATGGAAAATGAGGTAAGTCTGTATTTTCAGATTACCAACTAATGCACTCTTTGAACTAATAAGAAATGTTTTAAGCATACAGTAGATTAAATCAAGGGACCAGATTAATTCAATGATGGTGTTCATGGTTTCATTCCAGTGAGTCTTTCAGTCCTGAAATTATATTGAAATTTTAGTAGACTTATTAAAGCTCATATATGACTGTATATATATGTTTATTAATGTAGCTTTTTGTTTTGAAATGGAATAGAATTCAGGTCAAAATGTGGGTTTTTACAATGAAACTGTAGTATACTTCATTGTGTCGTTTCATGGAGTGCAATATGTTGCATTTGGAAAATGTGATGGGAGTCAGTGCTTATTTTGGCCATAAAGGGAACATGTTAAAAAAAAATTCATAAAGAACAAGCAATAGCTCATCCAAAAAGAGCTATAAAATTATTGCAAAAACACATTCTATGAGTATTTTTTGAGTTGCAGTGACAGGATTTGCAATTGCGTTTCTTCGCTGTTGTATTTGTAAGGGATTTTCCTCACAAATGTTTGGAGAGTATGCCAAGAATTGGAGGTAGGAAAGTTTCTAATGGTAGCTTTTCACCCTGGCAGCCGTGCTGCAGATTTTGCCTACTAAATGATAAAAGAAAACTAGAGTCACTGTAATTTTTTATGATTCTTTAATAACATTGCAGCCATCACACAAATAAATACTGTTGGCACTCGGTTTCACACCGATTCCCTTATTAGCATTATTCTGTATTCATAAGGACCATTATTTTCCTGGTCCAAAGTAGCTGGTAGCTTTCCAAATGAGAAATGGTGTACGTTTGCAAGTTGCACATGAAAGCTTGTTTATTTGCTGCAGAAATTAGTTTGACCCAGGACTGTTAATGCTTTGTTTTCTCACAAAATATGTATTTTTTACATTAGTAAAATGCAAATTAAACTTTCCTAATTTTAATACTCTGAGTCTTTATCCAAGACTAATCCACTATTAACTTCACTGTTTTCCTGATGCATTAAAATTTTCTTCTCTTCTAGATACATTTGAAATGGTTTCTGAAGATGATGACGGAAAATTGGTTTTCAAAGTAAATTACCACTACATGTCTCAGGTAAAAAATGCAAGTGACGCCAACAGTGCTGCCAGAGCCCGACGTCTTGCTCAAGAAGCTGTGACTCTTTCAACATCGCTGCCTCTCTCTTCTTCATCCAGTGTTTTTGTACGTTGTGATGAGGAGCGGCTTGACATTATGAAGGTAAAGAAGCAAAGTTATTGTTATTTCCGTTTTTCAGCTCGGCACATAAATGTTTAAGAAGGTGCCTTAAATCTTAAGAACAACCAGAAGTATTTCATGGGTATTTTAATTGCTGTCCAAACTTTAACGCGGGTAGTAGTATTTTAGTCTGATCGTGATTTCTCAATAACTTGGTGGGGGGCAGGGAGAGTCTGTCCGCCCCAGGAGTGCTCTGTTGGCCAAGGAGACTGCACAGACCGAGGTTCCTTCTTCTTCACCTACTCTGAAGGGAGAAATTTAATTTTGTTACTCCATTATGGTCAAAGTGTATCTTTGCATACGACCATTTCAGTCAGTTAAAAGCAGTAGCTATGGAGAAATACACTGAGTATCTCTGGACCTGAAGTTTGAAGAGAAATTCTATTAATAGCACCCAATAGGGAGTAGAGTTTTAGCTCCTTCTGTTTTGTTTTCCATTTGTAATCTGGAGAAATGAACATTAGCAGAGGGCTTCGCTTACCCAGAGTATCAAAATGAACAGACTGACAGCCTGCATATGATTATGATGTCTAACGGTATTTTCTAAGTAGCATGTGGAAATAAAATGCTTCATATAACATAGAAAAATCTCAACTGTTTGGCAAATATAAGGGATTCTTTGAAAACTGTCATTTTTTATTTTTTTTTTACAATGGTAGGTTCTCATTACTGGTCCTGCAGACACCCCTTACGCAAATGGTTGCTTTGAATTTGATGTATATTTTCCACAAGACTATCCTAATTCCCCTCCACTTGTGAATCTGGAAACAACTGGAGGCCACAGCGTGAGGTTTAATCCAAACCTCTACAACGATGGCAAGGTGGGTTCACTTTGTCCCTGTGTATAGATGTAACAAGGAAGCAAAATGGATGAAACTTTTTTTTTTTTGCACTTAAGTGATCAGCAGCTCCTAACGTACTGCAGGAAGCTGTTTGGTTAAAACTGGTCTTCAAACTGAAATGAACAGTGATTTAACAGTTTCAAATGGGAATGATCTCCTTTCTGAATAGTCTTGGGAGTTTTTTTAAAATCCTTTATGAGCTGGATTGGACCAAAAAGCAAGTAATTTGGACCTAGAGCAATGTTCTTTTCCATCTTCTTTGCTGAATTAACCAGGCAGAAATCTATTTCAGCGAGCTGAAATACCCAGGATGCTTCCCATGCACAAAGTGTGCTTCCTATCAGCTGCAACTGAGCGTGTTTGCCAAGTGCCCTGTCTCTCTTTTTCCATGCAAATGTGCTTTTTCTTGAGGGAAGATAAGGACTTTCCTTAACCTTGGTATCCTTTATTTAAAAAAAAAAAACAAAAAAACAAACTCTAAAGTATGGACTTAATAACAGTTTTCTCAAAAAATAGTAAAGCTTTTTGAAATTATATTAAAAGTGAAAACAAACAAGCTTCCTCCCTTCCCTCCCCCCATTTCCTTGGTATGTTGTGGCTCATTCTAAAGGCTCCAAAAAGCTAACAAAAAGTCAAGTGCGTATCAGGGAGATGCAACTTCTAAGTATATTAAAAATAAGCACACACTAAATTCTTTGCAGAGCTTTAGAGATGGCTGTGTATGCCTCCATCAAAGCACAGACCCACAGCATAGCTTTGGCTGTAGCACTGTGGCACTCCTTCAGCTTTCTTTTAATGTGTGAACATCTAATCCATAAGCTAACATTTTTCCCTTATTCCCCTGTCGTTCCTGGTTTCCTCATGCTCCCCATTTTCACAAGCTATAATTCTCCTTTCCAGTACTAGACATGGGGTTTTCTCTTAACATGGGCACAGAATGTAATTCATACTGGAGACTTTATCTCCTTTCTTCTTTGCATAACATACATTAAGTCCTGGCAAATAACCGCTTCTCAATTTCTTCTGTTTCTTTTGTCTGTGTGTTCCGTATCTTTGATTGTTCCATTTTGTGATAAGGTTCAAGAACTCCACAGACTTCCCTAAAGTCCAGATTAGTCATAAAAGTTAATGAATCTTTTCAATTCCTCGAGAGTCTGTGTGACAGAAACCACCTTTCACATGCTTAAGCAGAACGATTGACTTTAAAAACCACAACAATAAGTGTTGGAACAGTATTTAAAGAGGAAAGTAAAGAATCGGACAGCATTCGTGATTCATTTATTTTTGGAGCCACTAGAATCCATTGGTTTTCCTTGAAGAAAAGTAATCTACCTTACTTTGTTCATTTATTAACATGCTGCTCTTGTTTAGCCACATTTTTATCTGCCTTCATTTCAGATTAGTTTCATAGGAAACAAATTTGTCTTTTAAAATGCAGTTATACAAAAGTTTGTCCAAAAGAAAGTAAATGTAACATTAACATTTTGTTCTGCCCAAGCAGAACAATAGTATCATAATATTTGTCTGTGGTATTAATAATGTCACCTTTTCAGGTGTGTTTAAGCATACTTAACACATGGCACGGGAGGCCAGAGGAGAAATGGAATCCCCAAACATCGAGTTTTTTGCAGGTGAGCATTTCTTCTTCTCTTCAGTAGATGTCATTTAGGAGTAGTAAGTGCTCTGTCAGTCCTAAGGATTCTTTTTCTAGTGCTTTTAAACCAGAGTTTTCTTAAATAAACATAAATAAGACAAAAGTCCAGAAAACAACCTTGGAACACTAGAAAAGAAACACTGTAGTGTAGACATGTTCTTCAAAGTGCTCTTTCCAACCAGTATTTCTATTGGTCTTGTCTTGAAGAGCGGCTCTTTGTGCGTGCAGCTCATTCCTGCATTGCCTGGACTTTGCTCGGATGATTTCAAATATTTTATTTAAAAAAAGAAGAAAAAAAAAAAAAAAAAAAGACTGGAAGATGGCATCACGTCCTACAACTCTATCCCAAGCTATTTATGGTGAAGCTATTTATTTATCTCATGGTGAGAGATGGGAAAGTGAAGCGTACTAGTGAGAACTGTAAAGGTACTCCTTCAAAGTCGACAAGTAAGCTGAATAGAGGAATAAAGCTGAAGGGAGTTGAAGTGTAGGTATACTGTGGTCAACAATAATTAGTGTTAAATTAGACTTGAATTTATTAGGACAGACAGTCCTTATAATTTTCAGCTTTATGTCACAGAAATGCACTGACTGATAAGCACATACATTAAATAAAAGTAAAGCTTGCAGTGGCTTATTTCCTATGGCACTTTCTGAATTTCTTCCTTCCTTGGAATAATTATTATGTAGCACAAGGTACGTTTTCTGTTCCAAATCCTAAAATCTTTTAGGAAAGGTCCTTTTCAGCGTAGTAGAATTAACAACCCGGGCCTTCAGCAGAACAGATTAGAGCTTGTTCAGGATTTGGCCTTGGAGCTCTGGTTGACCGATCTCCTAAAAGTTCAAGAATGGTCTGTTCCAGTGTGTGGAAGTCAAGCAAGAGTGGCAGACAGCCAGCGTGGGTGAACCAGGAACGCTTGCCTAAGCTCAACCGCAAAAAGAAAGTACACAGAAGGTGGAAGGAGAGGATCGGCTACTCGCTAGAAATAAAGACATTGGCCAAACATTCAGGAGAGAAATCAGGAAAACCAAAGCTCAGCTGGTGTTGAAGATGGCAAGGGATATAAAGAGCAACAAGAAGGGCTTCTTACAAGTATGTTGGCAGCAAAAGAACGTGTTTTCCTTAAGCTTTCCGGCTGCTCAGTGCGGTAGGGAACCTACTGAGAAGGACATACATAGAAAAGGCAGGGGTCGGTCATCTCTGCCTCACTCTTTAGGGGTAAGGTTTGCTTTCCCATGTCCCTGAGCCCTCTCTAAGAAGGTCTGTGAGAATGAGTAGAGGAAATGGTATTCAAGCTGATTGGTCCCTATGGAACTAAATCTCATGCATCAGGGGGTGCTGAGGGAGCCGCCAGTGTCATTGCAAAGCCACCAGCTCTCATCTTTGAAAGGCCGGAACACTCAAGGGAGCTTCCTGGGAAATCTCACACCCAGCTCCAAATCGGGCAAGAAGGAGAATCTGGGGGAGCCGCAGGCTGGTGAGCGCCACCTGACTTCTCGGGAAGATTATGGAGCTAATCCTCCGGGAAGCTGTTTTCAAGTACATGGAAGACAAGAAAGGGATTGAGAACAGCCAGTGTGGATTTACTGGGGGCAAATAGCGCACCTAACCTGCTTGCCTTCTACAGTGAGGTGACTGGCCCTGCACAAAGGGAGAGCAGTGGATGTAGCTTATTTTGACTTCAGCAAGACCTCTGATGCAGTCTCCCGTAGTACCCTTGTAGCCAGATTGGTGAGATGTGCATTGTAAGTGGGTGTAAAAGTGGCTGGACCAGTGGCAAAGAGATCGTACCGCTGTCTTCAATATCTAAATGGGGAAGGTATAGAAAAGATGGAGCCAGACAACTCTTAAAGGTGCAGTGCACTAGCGCAAGTCCCAGTTGATACAAGATGGAACACGGGAAATTTTGATTAAATATTAGGAAAAACTTTTTCACTGTGAGGGTGATCAAACATTAGGACAGGTGTCTCGAGAGAGTATGGAATTTCCATCTCTGGAGATATTAACGTTCCCTCTTCTTTCCAGGGACAATTACGATTTGGATATCTAAGTTGTGGTTCCTCACATAGTGTCACTTTCCTAAGATACAACTTCTTAATCAAGAGATGAACTGAAATTTTGGACTATAAAATCCATGTAGAAAGGTGCAAGTATTATGACGTCTTATTTTCACCAAAGTCCTTTTTCTTAGATTAAAATGTTAGATCCGATTGTTAGAAATCTCATGCAGCATTTAAGTTTCAAATTTTGAAGTTTTTTAGGATATCATTTTGAAAACAGTAAGAAAGCTGTTGGAAAAAGTTCCCCCCGTTCTGGGAGAAAAACGCTTTGTAGCTTTTAAATGGAAAACAGCTGTAGGACTAACTAAATTGCTTGGAAAGAATTAAGCTCTACATGTTTTTTCTGGCTCAAAGATGAAACTATTGTCAGACCACCCAAAATACTTCAGAAATTAACTTTTATAACCCAAATGAAACTGGAAGATCAGTTTAGAGTTTCTCATTCATTACAATTATAATTCAAAGTAACGACTGGTTATTAAGGCAAAGAAAGTACTGTGCTGCATAGGTGTCAAATTTCCCTGCCATAGCTATTTAAAAATACATATATCTCTAAAATATACAATTAAAAAAGCAAATCCCAACTACTTCCAGAGACATGTGAAGGCCATAAATCACCAAAGCACCTTAGGTACCTCAGGCATTGGACCTGAAGTACTCTACCTTGGCTCAGCACATTTGCATTCATATTCTGCCTTTTTTAGTGTTACAAGTGGCCATTTTCTTGCTGGAACCTGATTAGCGAGGCGCGTTCTGTGTATTTTAATGCATTTGTCCATATTTTAATTTTTAAGTGTCACACAGAACAGTCATGGCCGCTTCTAGTTGAATGCAGGCACGGGAGACAATGTGACGGTGCACGCTGTGCCGTGTAACAGCAGCTAGCGGGAGCACCCGCCTGGGAAACAGAAAAACTTGTTTAATTTTGCGTCTCAGCCCAGAGGAGGGTAGTTCACATTTCCCACTGCACAGCCCCCTGCCCCGTCCATCGGGATAAAGGCCGAGGTGCCCTAGATTGCCCTTCCGTGCTATAGTTAAAGCGCAGCAACTACGCAACTAGACCCCCGGTGTCATGGCAGCAGAAGCAGTAAGGGTGCGTTTCTGTGAGGTGTGACGGTGGGACTAAGATTGACCTGGGTCGTTCAACGGGTTCTTGGGCTGTTGCTTTGACACGAGTTACTGGTTTGGCATTGTGCCTACGGAGTGAGTACACATCGCAGAGAGTACGGAAAGCTGGAACGCCTTTGTGCTGGCATCGCTACAGGAGAAACTCTGAGACAATGCCACGGTTAAGCAGAGAGCACAACCACCTCGTTGGTGGGGCGCTGCCCTGTGAAAGAACCAAAGTCTTGAATTATCACTGACATGGTGTCTGTCTGATGTAAGCTGTACGTTCCGCACGTTCCAAGAAGAAGAAGGACTGTTGTCATCCATATCCAAATTCACAAACTGGGCTGCTAAATTAGGGAATGGCTCCAAGCTTTAAATTGCATCTAGGCTGGGAGGAGAGTCAGTTCCAGAAACAGCTGCCCTGACATTTTTAATCTGCTGCAGTGGATGTCCTGCACCTAAGTATGCCGGGTGCTGGAAACGCCATTCCTGGGCATGTAACGTATCATCAGTTTTTCGATATTTGAGGAGATACCAGTGATCAAACCACCCTTTTTGAATTCTTTACAGTTCTGGAACTGCGTTTCTGTCACAGAATTGTAATCCCTAAAATTCTTGCTGGACTTGGTCCTAAATACATAAGAAAAACCTATCCTTCATTTATAATAAATTTTAAAAAGTCGGTGATGTTTTTCTACCTACGTAAGAACATTTTTGCATGTAACATTGTTTTGATTAAGTACAATGCGTCGACAAGGCCAAACCCTTTAATACCAGAAAAATTAGCAAGTTATCAAATCATGAATATGCAATACATATACATTTGGATTCCTAAGTGCCCAATCTATCTATTTAATTCTTTGTTTTATATTAGGAATACTTGGGCATATAGTTAAATGCCTTGTATGTATGTAAGCATCTATTCCCACATGTACTCAATAGTAAAATTGTAAAGGGGGGAAATTGTCATTTCCTTATCACTGAGTAGTTGGTGCTTTGTTGATATACTACTGAAAACAGTTTCTTTCCCAATGTCAAGAGAAATATTGAGGTTTTGTTTTAATGGCATATGATACATGGTGTTTTATGTAAAATCTGAAACTAACAGCATAAAACATACCTAAATCAATTGAATGCATTTGAAAGAAGAAATGGGAGAGTGTATATACCAAGATTAATTTCAGTGGTTTGCATTTCACCTCCCTCGTTCCTTTTCCGTCTAGTTCGGAATCAGAAGAATTGGTAAGCTCAGCCACAGGAGAAGTTCAAGAACTGTTGACTGAGAACTTGACAAATACACTTTTCTTTCACAAAAGGCTGCAATCGGACACCTCTTCCTTTAAACATTTTCTTGTACTTATATTTGGCTTTTTGTTATTTTTTAATTTAGATTTGTCATTTTCTCAGTGTTTAAGCTAAATACATATTCGTAGGACTTACGGGTTTTACGTGTAGTAGTGGTTTCGGTTTGAAAGCATGGACGTTCCCTCCTGGCAAGTAGCCTGTGTTACAAATGACAGTACTTTGCCAGAGAAGTGCTTTTGGATGTAAGGTAAGCAAAACTATGTGTATTTGTAAAAACAAGTGGGTGGCACAATTTTAATATTTAGTTTCTTCTCTTAACAGGTGTTAGTGTCTGTCCAATCCCTAATCCTGGTAGCAGAACCGTATTTTAATGAACCAGGTTATGAACGATCAAGAGGTACTCCGAGCGGCACCCAGAGCTCCAGAGAATATGACGGAAATATACGACAGGCAACAGTCAAGTGGGCAATGCTTGAACAAATCAGAAACCCATCCCCGTGTTTTAAGGAGGTAGGTTTTGTGATGCACAGTAAATATCTTGTTTATTTATTTATCATGTTTGAGTGTGAAGAACACTGCAAATATTTGGAAACGTCACGCACAAGATCTCTGTTTTAGCCTCCCCTTTATTCCCTGGGGCAACTGACACCAGAACCTGAAGTGAATAAGGATACACCTGACTTCACAGATTCTTTTCTGGGAAAGGGGAACGCACACAAATTGGGATTGACCTGTGAGGAGGCTTGGTGCACACTTTGATTAAAACATAGTTCCTACAGCTTGGTTCATTCTTAATGCCAAGTGACACATTCCATGTGAAAACTATTGATCAGCCCTACAAATGGGCACTCAGTGTTCATTAGGCAGCAGAGCTAACAGTAAGTATTTTTCCAAGAAACACGAATTTGAAGCGAGTGTTAGGAAAGGCTTTGGCTACACCAAAACAATGCAGATTGGAAAAATACTTTACAACAAATTCCAGACTGATTCCCTTTTCTACTTTTCCCTGCATTGAGGTCTCTAGGACAGTATGATGAAATCCTCAAGACTCTGAGAAGTTTGAAGCTACACTAGCCTGCTTCTGCGAGAAGTTTGAGGCTAAAATAGCTTGCTTTTGTCTTAAAAACACAATCATACTATTTTAAGCTTGGGCTCCTACCCAGCGCTTTATCAGCTTATGCAACGTGAGAACTCCCTTTCTGCTTCTCTGAATACGTATTCCCTATCATAATGTAAAGTGGCATTATCTTTCGTTACATATCAAAAAATGGAAATCATGCACTGGAAAGCATTACCTTTTTTTCTCTGGTGCAATAGCTGAATTTTGGAAGAACACTAGATTTCGCTGCAGCCCCATCCAAATGAAAAAGTGTCTCTTGTATAGATCATCTGAGCACTGCTCTTGAGACACTAGCTTAAGACCTCCAGGTTTTTTGTAGGTTGTGTTAGCAACCTTAACAATGATCATTCAGTAACATAAATGCAAAGGCATCCTGAAAACGTAAGGTCTATGAAAGAACGTACGTCCTTCAGCTCCTAAGATCTTTTGCCTTCGCAAATCTGAGCTGTCTTCAGTGTCTTAAATGACAGGTAGGCTCAGGAGATCTAAACTGCTGGTCTTTGGGAGTTCTTCCAAGCTCCATTATGGATTTAAGGAATGCATCCAAAATTGAAGTCAATTATGCTTTCAATATGCAGTTTTTCTTTAGAGTGATAGCTATATTCTCTAGTATCTAGAGGGAAAGATGATTTTGTCAATTATGTTGCAATGTTGCCAAGAACTCTCTGTGCTCAGTAAATTATTTTTCTTTTATTTTGTTGTTTCTTTCACTAGAGTTTGAGAAAACTGTTTAAGACAAAGCCAACATTAAGCAGCGTTTCACAACTTTGTCTGAGGATTGATTGGTTGTTTTTCTAAAATGCAAATCTGTATAGAAATACCAAAATTACTATGCGATCAAATACTGGGTCCCACCCAAACTGGGGGCAGCCCAATATTATTTGCCTGGGAATTCTAGATGTCCCCAGAGGTGCCGCCTCTGCCTAGGGCACGTAGCTGTGCTTGTACCTCTTCCGTAGTAGCTGGTATCATCCTTCGCTACGCAGAAGCACGTTCTGTTCCTCTGCTCATCCTGTTGACAGTGTTTCTGCTTGTCTGTTTCCTGTTCAGGCAGCAAGTGGTTCGGGACAGGGGCAGACATGGTGTACATACTTCCTACCTGTCCTTCTTTAATCAAACAGGACTGCGAAACCAACAATAAAAGCCTTAATACTGTATGTGTGTAACCCTGCCCCCGTGCAAACATAAACATCCATATGTAGTGCCTGCAGAGTAAGATCATCTTTGAACTAAAGAATGTGTCATGTTCTGCTATCGCTACTTCTTCTCCCTGGTGGGGTACCGTGTTTCTGGCGCTCGTTTAGCCTTCACCCAGGTGCGAGGAGCGAATGCGGAGACGGCAGGCTGCACGTAACCCATAGCTTCATACGGACTGGAGGAGACGTCCAGGCCAACCGCTTCCTCAAAAGAGGATCAGCTGAAGTGAAACAAGGTTCCTCGGGGCTTTTTCCACTTGCGTCTCAGAAACCTCTAAGGACAAAAATTGCACAATTTATCTGCAACATGGTTCAATGCTGAATTATCCTCATAGTGAGTTTTTATTTCCCCCTTATGTCCAGTTAGACTGATTAGGGGTCTTGCAAATTTTGTATTGTTAAAGTATACCGTTCCTAGAAAACAATGAACATGCTGTTCTTTCATTGGGGATATTTTCTTGCAGGTCATCCACAAACATTTTTACTTGAAAAGAGTGGAGATCATGGCACAGTGTGAGGAGTGGATAGCAGACATACAGCAGTACAGCAGCGACAAACGGGTAGGCAGGACTATGTCCCATCATGCAGCAGCTCTAAAGGTGAGCCTTTTAGCATTTTACATTCTTTAATCCAAAGATGAGAAATGGCATGAGTTTTACAGTAACAATAATAGAGAACTCCAGCAACTTTAAAACATGTAAACAAAGCTAGGTTTCCCAGCTGTCCAGAGACAAAGTGTATGTGCACTCCACTTCTTCAGTATTTGTTTCTGCAAGTTAGATTTTCCTTTAAGGCCTGTCCTGCCTATTTTTCTATAAATACTTATGTAAGATACAGAGAGTTTATTTTGTTCTCTCTAAGGGTGGGTGGGGGGTTTATGATAAAGTTGTGCTATTACCCATTCCTTGCCAGGAAACACACTTTTTCAATAGGCGAGCACAGTTATCAAACTGGTTCATTACAATTAGTTTTACCCCATGTTAAATTTTTATCAACAGTTACACCCATTACAGCATTTTCTTCCTTCCTAGCCAAGTACTACCATTTGTATAGTTTGTGTCCACACAGACAACAGACCTTTTTTTTTTTTTTCCCCCTGAGGAGAAAAAAAAAATAAGTTTGAAAGGTTTCTTTTTTCTCTTGCTAGACTTGCATTCCTTCAATGTGACTGGTCGTCACAATGACGTTAGCGTTAGTCTCTGTATATCGGTCTCTGTAACAGAGCTCATCAAGACCATGAACTCTTTCTGGTTTGACTGTATGACCCACCCAGTCCAAGCCAGTTTCTGCTGTGATTGCTGAACACAAATACGACTCTACTGCAAGACAAATAGCATAGCATTTATATTGATGCACTTGTTCGTTGCAGTTCTGTTTCCTGCCTTTGATTTGTGCCTAGCAGCATTTGCTAATTACTCTGTCACTACAAGGAAATTAAATACAGGGGAAAAGTTTATCCAGTCGTTGAAACAGGACATTTACCCCTTTGCCACTTACTCCTTTTTTTGCCTGATGTTCTCTAATGTTGTAATGTTTTAACTATGGTCTCTTCCACGCTGACTTCTTTTTGTATATTCAGCGTCATACAGCTCAGTTGCGGGAAGAGCTTCTAAAACTTCCCTGTCCTGAAGGACTGGATCCAGACACGGAGGACTCCACAGAAAAATGCAGTGCCACACCAAGTTCAGAAGAGACTATGTTGCACGAACAGGTTAAACCCAGCAGCAGTAAAGATATTCCCCCCGATTTCAAGTTATGAGTTGCATTGACATGGACTTTCTAGACACAAAGGCTTTGAAGCACAAGCCAAATATGTCAATATTTGTATGTAAGAAGCTAATTATGTAATAGGTAATGAAATTGAAACTATACTATGCCCTTAAGGATATACAGTTTAATTCAAGATGATCTTTTATTTACCTGTACAAGAGTGTAAACTTTTTTGTGCTTTTATTTTTCAATTGTGAGAACCACTGATTGGTATGTTTAAAAGTTATGTATACAAGAAATGGATAAATCACTGATATATAAGGGAAACTACCTTAGGAAAGAATGTTTACTGAATGTTTATTATTTTTTTTTTACTTGTAGAGTGAGGGCAGTTGTAACAAAGAATATATATTGGTCATTCTTACAGCTACTATTTAAAGTCAGAAAATTTTCACTGAATTTGATAGATTTTACGTTTGGCCATATATTCATGCTCATATTTGATTCTAAAGAAAACCTCCTGTATACTTCAATAAACGTTAAATGGACATGATCCCTCTTTTATGATTTACTGGTACATTTTTTAAATAAACTGCCATAAAATACGTTCTAGCTGAAGACTTGCACTTGTATGACTGAATTCATTACAGTCAACATATTTAATTTTATGCTTACTAATTCTAAAATGCAGATGAAATAAATGCACATGGTTTTACCTCATGCCAAAATCTGGACTTCTGAATTCATCTTTTGTTTGGCTATCTTATGCAAACTAACAGTATTCTAAATTTCTTAAGGGCTATTCTGGAACAAAGTCTTTTCTCTGTTGCAATGTCTGATTTTTACAGAATCCGCTGTACTCCTAAGTACTGACAGGGGCTAATGACGTGCCACGCAGGACTCGAACGTTTTGTAGTTCCTACTGTATAGACTTATTTCCCATTTTATACTTGCAGCCACAGATCCCTAACCAAAGAGGGTAAGGGATCTGTCTAACAATCGAGTCTCGCTTTGAACAGGACAGGCGTTACTATTACACTGTTCTTAATTTTTGAGCAGTCCGTGAAGGACTAAAAAGTTATTACTGGTATTACCTTGGACTAATCATCTGTTGTATTATAAATACTATAAATCAGGCAAACCCAAAGCTTTTTTGTTTTTCTGTTTGTTCTTTGTTTATAAGTATCACAATGGAATTTTTTCACTTTTTGTTTTACAATGTATTACTTCTAATCATTAAAAATGGCACCAACTGAGGTTGTGTTCTTATGCTGATGGTTAACAGACTTTGATAGTTCTGACCAAAGTACAGTTTTTCTGTTCTATTGACCCGTTGTGTTAATCCAAGGCCTGCCCTGATCGTACGTACCTCTCAGTATACCAACGGGCACGTCTGCGTTACTTCAGGGGTTCCTTATCAGAAAGCAAGACAAGGAGCTCTGTGCCAGAGCTGCTGGTAAATATGTGGAACAAAGAGTTTATGCCACATAGTCAAAGTGTTAGACCTTCATCAGTGTTAAAACAGCACTGCATTTTTCTCGATGGGTATTTACTTACCTTCTATTACTGTACAAAATGACTGTGAGACTCTTGTAAACGCTCCAAAAAGAAAATTACCCGCTGACTTCCAACTAGATTCAAGTTAGTGGTTTCCAATAGAGCTCTTCATTTTGTGCTTAAACTGTCTGCCTACAGGAGCAGAGTCTTTTTATAAAATCCTGGCACTTGTACCAAAACCAAATGTATCAGACCTGAAGATTCTCCTTAAACATGAAGACCTTTTTTTTTTTTTACCATTAAAAAACAACACTGAAATAAAAAGTACCTAACTTGCATTGATCTGACGTTAAGAGAGTGGATAACATGATTGTACCTTTTTCTCTAGTGTGTATTTATGGTATCATAGCAATGCTGATGTGAAGTCACTGCTGCTTAATTAAGCAGATGTAAACAGCTGCATGGGATATTAAACTCTTAATTTGTATCCACGTACCACTTACCCTTTTTTTGCTCTAACCTAAGCTAGAATGTTATTGCACCAAATTAATGCAGAGATTCAAGCCTTAATGACTTGCGACTATGTTACAGTCTAGTAACTAAATTGTGAACTTGGCAACAGATACAAAATACCTATTTTCAGGTTTTTAGGTATAACACACACCGCAGCTCTGTTACTTGGCAGGGAAATCACAGTAAATCCCATGAGGTATTTTTTTAAACAATTTCCCTCATCTTTCACCATTTCATCAAATTGGCTAGAAACCTGTATAGATAGATCATAACTTCCAGCTATCGCATTACCATGTTCTGTTACGCTGGTTTTGTAGAAACTGTTTTAAAAATCAACAGAAATTATTTTCAAAAGCACAAAGGGCAGCAAACTGCTAATTAGCTTATCGTGTAATTTTACCCCATGGTTTTTGGTACTGCCCTTGGCCCAAGATTCACCACTGACACACTGCCATGCCGTGTAGTGTGGGATGTTACCAACATTTGGAATCGCTGTAGCCACTCTGCGGAAGGAAAAGCACACCACAATAAATCAATAGTCTTTGCTGACTCTTCACAGAAGACGATGCCAACCTTTTCTGACTGATTCAATCCACACTATCTACTGAAGAGAGAACAGCTCAGCAATCTATGAGACCTTGTGCTCAATGAGAGCAAACCACTCGTTACACTTATTGCTACGCATAAACAGCTATTCTCTTTTGCAGTTGTAGGCAGTACTCTTCATATAGAGACATGAATGATGTTGCTGCAAGAGTTAGTGGTTTCTTCTGGAATTTGCTTTGGATAAAAGACATGCATAAACACATGGATTAGTGCTCCTCTGTAATCCTACCACTGGTATACGGGAAAAAAACAAAGATCACAATCTAGAAAAACAAGAAAGTTTGAAACATCATAACTCTGTAAACAACCTCAAGTTTGATGCCAGTAACTACATTAGATGTTTAGGCACTGGCAGAATGAAGTCTGCGTGACTATAGATTGACGAGGTCTGCAGCAGCCTGTTTGGCATTGTTGGTTGAGGTTTTGTTACTGTTTTTCTTCTCTAAGTCTTTGAAGTAAGTTCAAGGCAGAGACTGTGCAGGGCTGCTGGCCTGTCGAGGAGACTCCCTTGCAGCAGGTGAGATCATGCCAACACGGGTAAGGCACTGGGCTACCGATAGCTTCTGGGGAGCTTCAGTGTGGGTCTGGCATCAGTACTGTGGTTGGATGATGATCTATTCAGCAGCCGTAGAGCTTGAATTCTTTACTTATTAAATAAAAAAAAAAAAGTTCCCATACATGACAGGAAATAAGCGTACTACACTATTTATGATGGCTTTAACCTCTGCTTGCTGTATCAAATAGGGCATTCAGTTTCTGGCAGGAAGCGCATTGTTAAGAAAACTATTTTTTCCATGCAACTATGTAATCCTATAGGTAGGATGTTTATTAGGGGAGCTTTTCTTCCCCAAATTGTTTCTGGTGTTACATAAACAAATGTTCTGGTTTACATCCTGAGGCAAACAACTTGATAAACAAACAACCATATTATTAATTGACCTTGTTTATCCATAAATACCTGAATACAAATCCAGCTGACCTACATTTAAGCTGGGACTGACTGTACTATGTTACTCTGATCCCCGCAAAGGAGAATTACTTAGGCTTAGGTTTTTGGTGAGAGTTTCTCAGGCACGTCGGTTCATTTTTTACCTCCATGCTGCCTTTGTATCCGTGTGGTTTAGAAGTGTTCTTTTTTTGTTTTCTTACTTGTTTCTCCAGAAGCCAGTCGCCATTACATCGGCTCACCTTCCTGGACTGTCAACTCCCTGTAGTTAGAAAACAGAAATTAGAAGCATTTTTTAATGGAAAGGAGACACAGATTTACATTTATCTTACCATAAGGAATAAGTATAAGGTACAGAAGCTATTTCAGATATATGTTCTCAATTTATTTTTTTTACCATGTATATACACACTTGCATACACACATACATATTTTTTTTTATATATATATAAATGCATCAGGTCTGGCAGTTACTTGTCTTCAAAAAACAGTTTTCTGAGCTTCATTTTCCCTCTCCTTTTCTACAGGTAGTGACAACATTAGGTGGAATGTGCAGGCATTTGTATCGGAACACGAGCTTTCTGAAATACAGTAAGCTGAAGAGGGGTAAATGTAAGTTCCACGATTACTAAAACAAATCACAGGTAAAAACATTTCCTTCTCCAGAGATTTTGTTGTTGGTGTTGTTTTATTTTCCTAGAACATGAGTGCAGAAAATGCAATATCTACCCAGTGAATTACTATAGTAGAGCTCTAAAATAATCTCACCACTGCCTCTGTTTTTAATAAAGGCTCAGAGAAAACAAATCCCAAACCGCAGTGCTCCATCTTGATTGAGAGAGTTCTGCATGTTGTGACCTGTCATCTCTGCAGGCTGTAAACTCTTCTTTTCTATGCTGCTTGTCCCAGAAGCAGTTTTTTGGCTCTTGAAAAATAATAACTTGGTCCACTTAATTCTCTAGCTGTATTAATGCTACTTATCCTTTACATTAAGAGTGCTTATAATATCTGCATCATTTAATAATACAGTATCATCCTCAAATGTCTAGATAATATTCATGCTAGAGTTGGTAACATTTCTGTAATTCTGATAGCAAAATTTTGTATTTAAGGTGGTTTAGTTAAAAGTCCAGAAAGGGAACAAGCAGGTTCTTTATCAGAGACCATACAGGGCATTTAGCAGCCCTGCTTCTGATGGGAACATAGCTGAGGTAATCTTGGGAACCAGTGCAAGCACAGCCCTAAGAAAATCTCCTGGGAATAAGAAAAAGCGTATTATTGTCTCCCTCAAAGACATTTAGAAATGAGGTAACTGGTGAGACTTGCACACAACAGAATTTGTGAAACCTTGAGAGTAATGCCCAAAATTATACTTAAGCTAAATACAAATGTATATTTGCAAAAATAACAAGCAGGTTGATCTACTAAGGTTGCCAGAGCAACGAGTCAGACATGGTTTTACATGAGGAACGTGCTTCTCAATGCAGTGTGTCACTGCATTTAAAAACCTGCAGACACTTTCCTGTTGCCACTTGTGCTCCATGCTTCCAGCTTAACCACTTGCTGCATATTTTTAAATGTATTTGTCCTGCACCTCCATTCATTGTTCTCTTCCTTGACTGCTGACCCACACCCACAGACATGCACAAAGCCTTCAGTAGTTCATAAACTTTTTGCATAAAACTGTATGGGTAAAAAGCAACCACATCCCAGTCCCCCAATGGCAAACATATGAACACATCTTAAAAAAAATAAAGAACAAAAAACCCACACACACAAACAAACAAACAAACAGAAAATTAAAGCAAACTATAATCTCATCATAAAAAATTCAATTTGTCATTAAAGACTGCCTCACTTGCTTCATTAAGCATTTTCTCATTTACCAGGACAGCAAATGGGAAAAGCAAAATGTGGGTGTTTTTTTCCTATCTTTCTATTTTCTTTCAGATATTTAAACAAGTATGTAATTCAGAAAAAGAATACCAACAGAAAATGTCTTGCAACTTACTCTTAAACAATGGTTTGGATGTCTCCAGAAGTCCTGTTCTCTCACCTGGACAACTAAGTTTTCAGCCACAGAAAACCTTTGCCCATACCTAAATTAGCAATAACCACATCAATGCAAATTTCCAGGACTTTGTCAGTTAAAATGCCTTTGTTTGAAATCTCTGGTAGTAATAATCAGCTTATTTCTACTATTATTTTACGCAGCTTGTAAGAAGGGGGCGATGAGTTGGATGCCACACAGCTGTAAAGCAGTCTTAGCTGAAGCCCAGCGCAGCACAATTCTAAGCCTAGATTATGCCAGCAACTCTTTAACGCTGCACGAGGGATACCAGCGTGGTTAATTTAGGATGTAACAAGGCCATTATCATTACATATGCACAACCAGCCCAGCCAAGCACCGGCATTCTCGCATGAGGGAAGCCAGGGTGCCAGATCCCTGTGCGCGCTGGCTGGGAAAGGTCCTGTGGGATGCAAGTCCCAGCCTCCATGCTGGCTATAGCTACAGTTCAGGCTGTCCTGAAAACCTTGCAAATGTTCGCTGGCAGCGTACTGTGGCAATGATTCAAGAGGAAATGGAGGTGACACGGCAGATCAAAAATTCATAGCCAACAGCAGGATTGCTGGAAAGGAAATTACATGTCTGCCAACAGGACCCATCCTCTCAACTACCAAGTTTTCACTGGGCAAATCTCAACGGGGTTTTGAGGCGGTTTCAACCAGTGAAACTTGGTATGATGCATGAAATTCACAGGGGCCGGCCTCCAGCTCAGCAGCAGTCGCAAGAGAAATCACACGACCATCTGGCTGGCTGAATTTTGCTATAGCATGTGGGATTCTGAATAAGTCCCAGAGCATTACAAAAGCCCTAAACTAGGGGAAAAAAATTCTTCCAGATTCAATTCAACACATCTCCCGTCTGCCTCCTGGTCACTAAAGGCAACAGAGTGTGCAGGCAGGTCACACAGACACTGAAACACCTGCTGTCATATAGCTCCCTGGGAGGCTTTAAATGTTAGCAACATGAAGGATCTAATAGAGACCACCTGATCCATATGACAGAACAGGGAAGACAAGGGTGGAAATTACATCCAAATGATCATTTAGCTCGATACAGATTTCACTCTAGTTAAATAAAAAAAAAAAGAAGCACCAAACCAACACCACTACAAATACACACTCAGTCATAAACAATTGCTGTTGATGACAGCAAATGGAGACTGAAGCAGAGGTACTCCAGAGAACGTAATATCCTTTTGTATCTGCACTGCCTACTGATGTGTTAAACCTCCTTCAGCTCTTCTCTAGCTGTTCCTCCAAGGAAATCATTCATGTTAGAAAGCAAATAGCCAGATGAACAAATGACACACAGCAGGGAACTGAACATCAATAACCTGTATCAGAGGAGAAGCCGAACCATTTAAACAAAGAATAGGAGAACAACAGTACATGGCTCCTGATAAACAACTGTGTAATTCAGAAAAGATGGTTCTATCTTGAAGAGCTCTCAAGAGCCTGTACTGCTAGCAGAAATCAATGAAGGATAGTGCTGAAATTTCAAGAGTGCACACAGTGAACTGCAGTAGAATGCTGAAGTCAATGTATGCCTAATGCAAGACATGGATTAATCATCTGAATAAAAATAACACAGTTAAAATGCTTGTTGTGATACTGCTGTCTTCTTGAAAATGTTAGTATGACTTGCGTAAGTCTATTTTTAATTACGACTTTAAAAACACTTTAGCTTTCACTTGCAAATGCCTTTTCAGGCACAGGATCCAACAGCAAGTGATTTTCCATTGCCAAGTGTGCCCTCAAAGACAGTTGTCCAGTCAATGTCACAAAGGACACACCATGACTGTAAATTCATCCAGTTTTCATTTTCCCCGATAGTTCATTGTCCACATTTCAACACACTGACCTTCTATGCGTCAAAGCTCCACTGAGGCAACAGAACAGCACCCTCTGCCCCAGCATTCATCACGGGCTGCGATTAAGCATCCTACTGGTCAGAATCTGGGTCCCACAGCAAAGCGTGCTTGAGCTCTTCTACAGAAATTACTCTCTATTCATTCCCAAATACTACATCCTGTGCCTGATGCAAAGTTTCCATGCAGATTAAATTGCCAGCAGTGTTCCCCTCAACCTTTGCCTTCTTTTTATCAGACTGAATTTGTTCCAGAAGTAAGTCCTCTGGAAAAAATGCTACTATTTACATTTTTCCTAAATTTAAGTATTTCTCTAGTTGAATAGCTTTTGCCTTAATGGCCTTTGCATTTTAGTTCAGTTCGCATATGTAAAGAAAATATTTCAGAGTTCTTATTCAGCACCATCTTCTCATCCTCATTTAGGCCTTTGTGTATGACTTGTTATTTATACGACATCTGAGGAAAGAGACAGCTCTTACAAAGCTAACGGAAATCTTACAAGTGCCATTTTAAGGCGTGTATCAGCAAAGACTATTTGCTCTTTGCTTTCTTGTTAAAGTACCATTTCGCCATTTGCATGACCGTTCTGTATACAAAGTCCTCTGCCCTGAGTCAGTTTTATCACAGACTCATAGAAATGCTGACCAGGAGGGACAGCTGGAGGTGATCACCCTTTAGCTTGCTCTTCCCCAACCGAAACATCTAACTCCCTCAACAACTACAACTGCTCACAGAACACGTGATCGAGGTCCCCTACCATCACCATAGTTTAGACTCCGTGCTTCAGGCTAATTGCTTTCTCCCTTTTGTCTCTAGTCCCAGTTATGTAGCGATGTTACCATGGATACCCTGCGTTTATAGCTGACTTCAGTTACGAGACATAATTTGTGCATTTTAATTTACTCAAAACCAAAACCATTTTACAATAGGTGAAGAAAATAAGGAGGAAAAGTGAGCACAGGTCCTGTTTCACTTCTAAAAGGCCGGCTATTTCCAGTTTATCTCATACTTGCAGTAAAACCATTAATCATCATAAACTCATTTTGTCTAAAAGCAGAGGTAATATATTTTTCCATGTAAATCACTTCATTGCCATGACAGAATGATGTCAGACAGTCTAAATAGGTGATCTAATAAATTTGCCTTTTGGAACATTGTTTAGCATTAAAGGTTACTGGGGGGGCAGGGCATGATTGATGTCAGCTGCTGGTAAGGAAAATTTGGTTTTCGTTTTCATAAAACAGACCTAAATACTCTATTGTCACAGACACACTTTTACAGACTGAGAAAATACACACAAAATTTAATACTGGAGCGCTAAGAACCCAAGACCATTCTAGAATAAAAATCCAACTCCAGCTAATAGTAAGATTTTCTGCAATTTGTAAAAGACCATTAAAATAAAAAATAACTTTGCAAGTTGTATAGTATCATCCCTCTTTTTAAGGACAATTTTTAAGCAATAATTCAGCCCTTCATGTTCACCATTAGTACACGTACATATAGTTGAATACACAAATTCTTTTAACTGAAATTAGCTTTGCACCCGATTTGTCTATGTGAATTCTGTAAGAATTCACAAACAATTAAAGAGTAGTACAGAGAGTAGTACAGGAGAGAAACAGAATTTTATTTCTCCCCCGCAAAAGCAACCAACCTTCCTTGAATTGCAGTCTATACCTTAACCAGGTTGCAATTATTTACTGAAATCCTACAACAGCATGGTAGAACAAATACATATTTGGCATCATGGAGAACGGAAGGACCGTGACAAAACCTAAAAGTCAAAGCTGTTACTCCCCGTTTCTTTGTGTAAGATCGTTCCAAGTCAAGCTTTGGAAGAAATTACTGACTTTGGTCTGATTCAAACCATTTTTTTTCCTATTTGCCCTTTTTTTCTTTTGGGGAAAACAGATGAAAAGCAAACTGGTGAAAATAGATCAAAACAACTATGTTTCACATAGCTTTAATCCCTACTCCTTACTGCAGCAGTGGGTGCGTACACTCAGAAAGCACAGCCCTGCCGGGTAAGGCATAGCAATTCCCTTTCCACACAGTTGATCTAATCAGAGGTGTGCTACAGCCCACGCAGACAAGCGGCAATGAAAGAAGCACGTCCCCTTTAGAACAGCTGTTTCATATACAGATAAAACAGAAAGCTAGATATCTCCTCAGCATTTATCCAGCTCTTAAAATGAGTTTCACAGCCTCTAATGAGCACCGTGGTTGCAGGGTTGTAGCTCTATCAGCTTCCCAACAGCTCCTTTAAAGCCAGCTTTTTGCACATAAGACTTTTAGATCTTCACTTACAAATTAGCCACCCCAAAGTAACGAATGCCATCTTACAGAACACCTAGTCTGGGCGAAAAGGGAACAAACACTTAAAAATGTGGATTGGTTCATTATTTGTTTCTTTTCATGTTCAAATTATACTTCAACACCTGACTCCAAAGGAGAAACAATTTTGTCAGGGCAGTTAACCTGTTAAATTTCTGTGAAACAGTTAACCAGGTCTGATATTTAACACAAATGTTTTAATTACCCAGTTCATCCTGAAGGACAGTACACAGCCATGCGAGACAGTGGGAAAGAGGATGGGAATGAGGGAACGATGGGAATGAACCATGGGAATGAGGATGGTCCCCTTTCCCTCACTTCAGAGCTGCACTCCTACAGCTCAGCTGCCAGATGAGCTCCCGTGCTCATCTGACCACTGCCACCACTGGGACAGTGTCATCCTCAACTTGACAAAAAGCTGCCTGTACAAAGAGGAACCTGTCAGGAACTGGCTCCTGCCAAGGGAAAGGTCTCCTGGGCATCAGAACAACCTCCAAGGAAGGAGCAAAGTGGTGCGGATGGAAGCAAGGCAGGAGGGCAGGATGGTGAGAACTCTCATTTTCAGAGGCAGTGAGCTGTTTGGCCAGCTCAGCTCCTCATGCAAGTACAGCCTCAGCTCTTCTACCTTGCTAATTTTTAAACTTACCCTATAACTGTCAGTTTCCTTCTCTAAAAAAAAAAAAAAAGAAATTCAAAATCTATTCATAGATTTTAATAGATCCTTAAAGTAATTTCATTCATTACAACAGGACAGTTTCTTGGTGAATTCAGCCTAATCTTTCCACCAGTGATGTTTATTCATTTTATTCTGCTTGATTAGCTCATCAATTTTAAATTTCTCTAGATGTGCCCTGAAATACATTTTTGAGGTAAGACATATCATTAACATGCCCTTGCACCAGGAAAACCTTAGTACATAGTACAGGAAAAAAAAAAACAAACCACAAAAAACCCACAAACAATACATCACCAGTAAAGAATCTTCCTGAATGCACACAAAAACCAAACAGAAATCTTTCTTTTTCCGTACGTCTGCATAGTGTCTGGCAATCCTTCTGCCTCTCACATGACACATCAAAATAAAAACCAACCACCTCAGTGACAATAAATCTTTTTCCCCCCCTCCTTCTGTTCTTATCCTTCATAAAGACAGAGATTGTATTTCTGTAGTTGTATCTGTGTGCCAGCCCACTGATCACAGCAGAAAAGCAAAATCAAATAAAATAATTCTGCTTTGTTCTGATAGGGATGACGTGGTCTCTTTCCTTCTGGTGTGTTTTGTTAAGCTTCACCAGTTTGTCAATACTGATATGGGAAAAGGGAAAGGAAATAGATTAATGTGCAATACCACGTGCTTTGGATTATCTATAGCTACATATTGGTTCAGTGGCATTTTGGCAGATGCCACCTTAAACGAGAACAACCCTTGGCAGCAATCAGTCAAGATCTGAGACAGTGTAACTCCCAAAATGGAATCTTTACTGCTGACTCTCAAGAGATGCAACACAGAATCAGACCCAAAAAATATTGACTAAAACAGGTATGAATTCCTCTCACTAAACCATTTCCCTGGGTTCCCTTTATCAATTCATACATTTTTTTTCATTCACTTATCTTGTTCTCACTGCAAAAACTATTAAAACTTTAGCAATGTTTGCATTGTTCTTTCCCTTCTATATTCTCCTTGCTTATGCAAAGCTTGTCTTCCTTCTTTAAAAAATGGTCTCTTCTGGTAATGTGAGGTCCTTCTCTCCAGACTAAGTAGTGTTTAGTACTTACCTCATACTTGGATGCCTAATTCTCCTAACTCCTACAGTATTTCCCAGGTTAACAGTAAAAATGTCACCATTTTTTCCTAAAATGGCAGCCTAAATAATCCTGTTCCATCTAAATTATTCTTCAAGCTCTCCACCTTTCAAGAAGAAAATATAAAATGGAATTCAGTAATTGAAACAATGCTTTACTGGAGCAATATGTTAATGTAATGTTTAAATTATAATGACAATAGCAATACAAATGAAAAGGGAAATGTATGCACACATTCTCCATATCGCGTTCAACTTAGACTGCAGCTGACAGTCTTGTATTCACTTCAGGAAAACTGAGTACTCATATTTTTATAGTCCTTGATGTTGATAAAGTTTGTATATTTTTAAAATTCATACTGAGGCTCATTATCATCTAAAGCCATGTTAAAAGCTGACAATTAAACCTGCCAGCTATGGATATATTAAATTCCCTCACCCTACTACATGCTGAAACCAACCACATTTTTTTTTTTTTTAAATTCACAGTACTTTGGTGTGCATGTATGTCTCACTCTAATAATTTTCTGCCAGGTGCACTGCAGCAAGCCAAAGAATAGCATTAACCAATTCGCAACACTGTTGTACTCAGCATTTGCTGAAGTAAAGCTTCTCTTTCCTCTGTTTTTGACATCCCAGTGACTGCACTGCAGAACTGCTCTAACCACTGCACTTACAGGTGACAACATGCTGAGATCTTATTTAAATTCTGCTAGGGCACCATCTGCCCTGTATTTGAGCTATGAGGCTGAAACACTCTGAAAACTCCAAGACAACCAATAGGTCTTTTGGGGAAAAGGATGTAAATCGGGATCGGGTGTGGAGTGGAAAGAACATGGACTACATTTCATTCGCTTGGAAAATTCTATTGCACTCTGAAAAAAAAACGCAGACTCCAAAATAGTCTTGGTCAACCCCTGAATCTCTTGTCCAGATGCTTAACCTCTACCAACAATGCTGCCACAATTTACCAGGCAGTTCTTTCAGAACATGACTCTCAGCATAAAATGCTACCACTAATAATTATTTTCCTTGTCAGTAACAATAACGTATCAGACCTCTTAAATGTCCACCTGCTCCTCTTATTCATCACCTCCTGAACAAGATACTAAAGCTCTTAATATACATGTATGTAAATTGGTACAGCCTGATCTCTCACTCAGCTAGCAACATCCATTTCCATTGCCCATTTACCCTTTGCTCCACAAACACATTCATGCTATCTTTCAGACTGCATTATGAACAAAATAAAGAAAAAACCTTCCAGGCTTGTCTGCAATGCCACTTCTCGACACTCTTTTTCTCATCCTTTTGCAGTATCTACCGTGACAGCTCCCGCAACGTACTGATTGTATATACATGGAGGGTTTGCAGCAATTTCCGTTATTTACGTAGCATTCAGATCTTTTTATTAAAAAGATAAAATCAGACAAGATGCAGCTGTTCACACAGCTGGCTTATGAAAACATTACTTCCTCTGCCTCCTACTACGTTAACTCTCCACAGCATCTCCAAGTGCATCTTACAACGACTCTTACCTTCCCATCTTAAGCACTGAAAGAGTTCTTGTCAGGGCCCCTAGTGCACTAAGAGACCTTAACAGCCCTTGGCCAGCCTCACCTGGGGCCTCCACACACACCTCTGCTCCTGGGCCCAGGAGCTCTATTTAAGCCCAACCCAGGGCCACCAGCCTCTGCCTGAGCTCGCCTGTCGCAGCGTTGATCTCCAGCTCTGCCACAGCCATGGACCCTGTTGATGTCCAGCCCTGGGCTGGCTTGACCTTGGACCTGCCTCCTTGCTGTGACTTTGCGTGATGACCTGGGCTGGGTTGAACCCCACCAGAGCCCGTGCCTTGCTCAGGCGCTGTGGGCAGCTGGCCCTGCCCCACCAGCAGCAGGACCCCCCCTCAGCTGGCTGGCCCTGAGGAGCAGCCAGCACTCACTGTCCCATGACAGTCCCATAGAAAGGACCGTTGCCCAATTCCTCCGCTTCCAATTTTTAGGCCTTGTTTTAATACAATTCATTAAAAACAAAAAAAATTATCCTGGGTGATGAGTAAGCAAAGCAGTTCCAATGCCATACTTACTTTAGATTACTGTTTCTCTGGAAATGGACAAACTACTTCATACTGAGTTTGCGAAGTGACTGGCACACCAGGGTCTATGAGAGGTGCTACCCTAATATGAATAAATAACAACACAACTTTGGAAATTCAAAAAGAAAGGACCTCATCCTTCATTTATGTGAACCTGAAAACCATTATTGAAGTGTTCTCTATTCACAAAACTGTAGCTACAAAGAGGAAAAATTGCAAGTGCTCTATTATGTGAGCAGTCTCTTTGTAAGCAAAGCTCGAGCTGGTGGCACTGAACTGCACTGTCAACATCAGGGGAAAAAACTGTCACTGTTTTCTTACATTTGGTGAATGCAGATGAATCACTGTTAAGAGAAGTCATTCTTGGTTTTATTTCATCCTGTGGCTTCCTCCAAGCTGCTTGCAGCTTGAAGATTATCCTGTGCTGAACTTGCCAAGTTTCTCACATTTGAAATCTACCAGCTGCCAGAATTATGCATAAAACCAATGCCTTACACCATACAGCAATATTTATCAACAAGACATTGCTTTCACTTTCCAACTAGGCATTTGAATACAAAAGCAATAAGAAAATTTAAAGGTAGGTATTCCACCTGAGAAATCTGTAAAATTTTCCTAGACCAGATATCTGACTACAATAGCACTGAAGCGTGTGCTGCAAAAAAAAAAAAACCCAGACTGCTACTGCATTAGCACACAAAGCAGTAATCTTTAGCACTGACTTTATTTAAATAGCAATTATATTTTACTTCATCTTCTTCAAAAAGTCACACATTACAGCAGCTGTGAATTCACTCATGCCTAGGGAAATTATGAAGACTGTAGAAATACTAGGAGATCGTTATTTCTGGGAACTGAACCTTTTCCTGTCTCTCAGACTATTCTTCCATCTTGAACTGTATTCAAACATGTACACGAGCAAGGAATCTATCTCACTTTTAGTTCTGGTGTATAGATAAACATAACTAGGATTAAAAAAAAAAATCAGAACAGGGATAGCTGGGTTTTTTTAAAAAGAACCAACAAGATAGGTAACTCATCTTTCAGTCATATTCAGCAAACAATTTTTCTATGAATCCTCAAGAACTTGGAGATTTCCACAGTATACCCTTTTCAGCAGTTACTTCTGGCCATGGCTGCTGGTTTTTGCTGTATGAATGGCAAGGAGGAGAAAAGCTTGGCTGGCCCCAAGCTCTTGGTGGGTTGCTTCAGAAGTTCTGAATGTCACCTACAATCATTCTTGCCATGAAAGCTGAATTTCACTTTCCCTTGGATTAAAATGCGAAGCCAGCTACGAACTGATTTAGGAGTCCTGCAAGTTATATAAATGAATAAACTCATAGTAATGTCTTATTTATGTTTACTAATTTGCTTTAGGTTTCTTTACAGAAAAGCAACAAGACAAGATGTTTTATAACTGACTTCCACTATCAGCATAGCTCTGATACCTGAGAGAACGTTTCGTACAGAAATGTTCAAAGGAAACTCCTTTAAAACTGATTATTTCTGATTGGCTTGAATCTCTTACCATTGCTGCAAATTATTAGCTGGTTCTTTTGTTGTGCCTTTTTTTTTTTTTTTAAATTAACGTATGATTACCTTTAAAAACGAAAATTCTGACTTCAAACACTCATCCTGGGACTGAAGGCCTACCCTCCCTGACAGCATTTTTAAAATTGTAACTTAGAATTGCGACCTCTTACACAGTGAGGAACAGGAACGCATTCCTTAAATAAACTCTGTTCCAAAAATTCACAACTGTTTTCCTGTGTTGAGACAAAGCATTAAATGTGAAAAGGAAGCAGCCAGTGCTGCTGCAGGTGGGAACTACCATGAAGGTGCCTGTGTGGCAGCAGTAACTTTCAATTTCATTGAAATATATAGAACCTAATGGCAACATTCAGCTGTTCTTTGCAAGGGCAGGTGCGGCAAGAGTATTTTAATGAGACTATTTCATTTTTCCCAATTTTTTTTTTTCTAGTTTAAACGATAAACTTTGCAGGTCCATGGTTGATACTACATATCTTACTCATAAACCCCTGCTAGGCCCTGCTACCAATCAAAGATATTTCAGTAAGAGTATATATTGCATCACAAGATAAATTAAGAAGACACAAAAAGAAAAATCATTGTCAACTTTGCAATCCAAGGATTTTGGCAAATCTGACTCAACAGAGAAAATGTAAAGCCTTTCCCCTTTCATCTCTGCCTCTCACACTTTCTCTTTAGCTAGTATTTTTTATAGAACTTTTTTTTAAGACTGTGCTAGTAACCTGAAGCAAAGCAACAAATCCTCCATGTTAGAAAGTCTGGAACACACTGACAACAACTAGCATTACAATGACAGACACAGAAAAACATTACAAAGAGAATCATTGTACATCAGAATCCAATCTTCCTCTTCCTTCCCCAAAAGACGTCAGCATGAGTTACACTCAACAACTACAGTCAGAGCTGAAATGTGGAGATTTTAAGCTACGTGTTTTTATTGATGAAAAGAAAATTTGAATGTAAGCTTGTCATATAATGAAAGAAAATTATACCACTAATTGCAATACAGGACAAAAGTGAACGATGACAATGGCTTGCATTGCCAATGGCAGCAGAATTTTGCCTAGATGCACATGGATACTATGTCACTGGCAAAGCAGTAATAGGTGTAAGTACAAAAAACTACATTATACAAAGAGAAATTAAGAGATAGAACAATTTGCTCGGAAAAGCAGAGTTTCCAAATTAGTGTCCTGGAGCAGAAATTTTAAGGACCACAGTGATACAACTAAATTGGGAGGTTTGCATACATAAGAGTTAGTGAGGCCTGGCTTCCAATTGATTTGTGTCTCAGCTGACTCAGCTGCAGTTGAAGCTTTTTCTGCTCTCAGGGCATTTAGTGGTTCCCCAGTCCCACCCCCACACCTCTCACCCCTCTAAGCTGAGGCCTCTGTTACATAATAATACAAAAGTTTTCATGCATGAGACACAAACTGGGGCTGTTGTATTTCTCTTCTCCTTATCTACCCAGCTTTCACAAACCTAGAAAAAACTTAATAATCTTAGAAATAAGTTATGCTTCTGTTTAAGTCTGGCTGAACATGGCCAGTGGGTTCTGAATGTAGTAAATGAGGGCAGTCAGAAAGACCAGACTGCATAGATCTGTTTTCCTTAGGAAATCACGCTAGGAAGAACAGTAATACAGGGGCTGGATAGGTTCTTTCCGCTCCCTTATGTTAAGTGCTCTGTTTATTTTCATCGTATGTAGGACTAAGATGTTGGTATTATCCCATTATTGGGATTTGTTAATACATTTTTATGTATCATCATCATCCAATAGACTGTAAAGTCTGTTTATTTAGGCAGTGAGTCTGAACACTCTGTTATTAGTCCAAGCTTCTGGCAGGATCCTTTCCTGGAGGTTAAATGGCATCTTTCCAAATTGCACCTTGGCAGAGATTTTGGCTGTGCTTAGACCCGTGGGATTTCGCTATTTTTGTATTTCTAAGTCATTAAGCAACAATAAAATCTTTATGATATCTAATGTCTTGAATTTTACAACAATTACTCTAGTAGTATGACGATAACATAGTTTATAATGTCTTTTAAATTTTGCTCCCACATGCTGCATTACCTTCCAGCTTACGTGTCAACAATCTCAAGGCTTTACATTGTGACAACAGGTACTCTGTACATTCTGAGTGTGGGACCTTCCTACAGCAGGACAGTGTGTGTATTTTGATACTAGTCCTTACCATAAATAGGACACTAGACCTAGGAAACTCATATTTTGATACTAGTCTTTACCATAAATAATATCAGAGAATATAGTAACTGCTATAGATTTATTAAGCTTGTTTCCAAAGGTTGGAATAATGCAGTAATATGTAAGAATAACTGAAATATCTGTATACATGCTAAGGCGAGACAGGTTTGACATAGCAACTTTATACAAACTCGAAAAATAATTCTAGGTAACACAAGTGACAAAGAATTACATTTGCAATTCTAGGGTTCAAAAGCCAGCTACTGAAATAAGCTCCTCCTCCTCTCCCAAGTGCCCCCTGTGCAAGTCTGAAGCAGTTAAAAGATTCTGTATTTGGAGTTTAAGCCTGAAGATACTCGCAAATGTTTAAAATTAACTATTTCCAACAGCACTAAAACAGAAATGTACTGTATACTAAACCGATAAACACGAAGCTTCCCTGCCGTTAGCCTATGCACTTCAATGCAGAGACAGAACACGGGGCTTGGAATACCTGAACACTCGGCCATTAAAGTAAACAGGGGACACATTCAAAACTCAGTTCATTTGTCAACCTGACAGCAGCTGGAAGATTTCTGCATGCAAAATATACAAGCATCTGGCTATCAAGAATATTTAAGACCCTACCTATTGATCTCTTTCATCTGCTTAAATTAATTCAAGATGTTAAGATGCCAAAAAAAGTGATTAAAGATCCCATGCATATAAAACTCAAATCCCAATAAGCAGTAAGGAGAAGATAATACAAGTACTACTAAACGAAACCAGCAGCAGGGTTCCCAAATAACTGATTGAAAACCTGGAAAGACCAAAAACTTGACTGCCAGAAATGGAGGACAGTATGGCTTATTAACAAAAAGAGAGACAGAATACATTTTGTGACTTTGTCAAGAAGGACTTTAAGGAGAAAATCATTGGAAGAAGACATAAGGAAGTAGAAGATGGGGAAAATGTGTTTGTAATTCTACTACATGTTTCAAAAAAAAAAAGATCAAGACACAACATTACTTACAAGTTTAAGCTAAGGGTAACTTCTCTGAAAAGGACTGACAGTCTCTGCAAAAGTCAGGTTTCACATACTAAATTCCTGTAGCAGATTCATTTAAGTTACAAACTGGAGGGCTTCACAACATAAACGAACATATATTGCTACACTAACTAGGCGACTTAAAGATACAAGTCTTATCTTACCTTTATTTATTCATTTTTAAGAGAGCAGGACAAAAATCAAGTCCCCAACACCTACTTCTGTTCTTCCAGAAACAACTGAACTATAGCAAGGACACCACCTTTATCTTGTACCTTTCTTCCCTTTTTAGTACTAGCATAGAAATTTTATGGCTTGAAAATGAGATGTAAATAGAAATAGCTATTATTCTATGTCAGGAACAAAGAGATGACATTAGAGGAGAATCAGTTCACACTAGAAGCCAGACTAAATTAAGTCTTGACCTATACCACACTGTGATGCTATCAGAATCTGGATCCATGCCAGTTAGTCTCAGTGTTGCCTCTAAAATCTAAATTTGGCTATTAAAAAATATACTTATCTATAGAAAAGAAGGAAGGCAGCACACAATTGTTGATAACCCTTATAAGTTTACAGAAAAGTAAGAACGCATTATTTTAAAAGATGAAACGCCTAATGCCATTAAGACTGAATAATACATCACATTAAAAAACCCCAATAAAAGAGTAGCAGCGATTTCCAATCAAAGCTGTAATTCTACCTAGTCTTTCTAAGGTCATGCAAGTGTCATTCCCACAGTGAGTCTTATTATTCCTTTCGGGGCTCTACCCGAGTGCAGAGTGGGGACTGAGATAACGAGCGAAAAGAGGAGAGCAGGGGAAGAAAAGGAAAAGTTTTTTGTTGTTGGTTTTTTTTTAGATGCATTTCACAAATGCTTTGAATTATTTGTCTAAAATCATTAGACTAAAAAGTATTGAAGTATGATAGAGCAGCACTGCAAATGGAATACATAGTTTTAAACAACACACAAGCTTATTTCTCAGATCACAACCATCTATGGAAAGATCTTATCTCCCTTTTCCTGACTACACCTTCAACAGAGCAGACCAGTAAAGCTCTATACTGATGAAAGTTGTTCCTATGCCAGCACAGCTGCAAAGTGTATATCATAGCCACCAAATGTGAATGCAACCTTCTCCCATCAAGGTGATTCAAGGTTCAGAGAAAAACTTAATAAAAGACAAAAATCACAAGGAAAAAGCTTCATCGGGGAAGTCAGGAGATCATGTAGGCAAAACTCCTACCTTCAGAAGACCACAAAAATCTGAACGTGTGTACTGAACCAGCCTGTACATCTTCTTTTGCAACTATTACAAATGGGTAGACTATCACGAACTCTCCTCAGACTTCTCTTTTTTTGACTAAATACCATCCTAACTCTTTTCTCATGAACTAGTTCATAAAGAAAAGAGCAACATTGAGAAAGAAACCAGAGAGAAATTGAGAATTACCAATTGACAGAAAAAAATAAAGCTAAGAAATTTAAGTGAAACCTTCTGGTTCCCTAACTCTTTTGCTGCTGCTAGAACAAAACCAAACCAAACCACCTGTCCCTAACATTCAAGAAATCTTAATGAATCTGTCTCTCAGCATTCAGAGACTCTGTGATGACACATTTACTTAATTTCATTGAGGAAATTTTAAGTTATCATACTTGATTTCTGTCATTAAAAAAACAAACTCATTAAAATGTATGCATTTTCACCACTCTGAAAGCTCTTGCTGAAAATATTAATTTGTAAATGGGTTCTAAGAAGGGTTATTTGACAATAAAGGAAAAACCTAGCTAAACAGTTTTACAAAGTTTAACTGCATTAAAGGTTGAAATGGCATGTGAGCACCCAGCATGGGAATGATGAATTGGCTCTCAGCCTTAGAATTACTGCCAACTCCAAAGGAAAACTTGAATCAAATAACCTAAGCTTCAATTTCCTGGATAAGAAAAGGCAAGGCATGGGTTCATAAAGTTTAAAAAAGAAAAAAAAGAAAATCTGGACAAGAAGACCTGAGAATATTATCAAGACACAGGTAGCAGCAGAGACCCAAAACCTATTCCTTGGAAGTTCTAAGAAAAGATGTTTTATTCAGGAAGGCACTATCACATGCCTCTTCAGCCTGAGCTCTCCTCATTTTGTGCAGGCTTATCAATTTTTAGAAGCAAATCCTGTAGGACTTTTGCCAGACGTCAAGAGTCATATGCTTTTAGCCCGAGTGTGCTGACAAGAATTTGGCGGTAATACCAAGATACACCTGAAAAGTCCTTGTGAACAACACAGTGAGTAACAATTTTAATGACTTTGTGGAAGGGCAGATCACCCACAGTGTCATCAAGATTACAGAAGATGAGAACCCAGTGTTAAGGCAGGAGGCCTCAAACTCTAGAAGCATCTGGAAGTGACAGAAATTCAATTGTTCTAGTAAATTTAATCTCGATAATAACTTGTGCAATATTTATGAGTAGTTAATGTTTTACAATATTTTCAAATGTGATTTTGAATAACATGGAGCATCACTGAGGATGCTGTTGGTTCTCTAAAGTTTGAGGTAGGCAAAACTAACTGCAAATGTTGGAAGATGCAAAGAAAAAGGTTCTAGCAAAATAAATAACTAGATTATAGTGGAGGGAAGTGCATGGAGAGGGAATATTCACAGTTAAAACACCAGTAGGTCTGACCTAGGCACACGGAACTGAGGATGAATTTAAAATTCCTGTAACAGCAGCTTTTACAAACAGTGGCTCATTGTTAAAAGTATCATAATAAATGTCTATGCTAATAATAATTACTTTAAACTTACCAATTCCTTTTTTACAGGTAGCAGTTTACTGGTAGTCCACAATGAGATCATCTGTTTCAAAAGGTTTTAGGAAAAAAAACCTACAACAGAAGATAAATACTGCATCAAAACAGCAGCACAGGTATTTTGCAAGGTGACATTCAACATCCTAGTTCAGATACCACAGCAGCACGACATGTCACATGGCTAATTTTCTTACACTTTTGGAAAAAAGTTAAAAATAAATGTTATTCTCTGAAAACTCAGAAGGTTTGATTATCTACTTCCTGCTTAGAAATAATAAGAAACACTATGCTAAAATCGTGAATCCGCACTACACAGTATTGTAAAAGGCTGGTTTCCCTTTGAGCCTACTGGCAGAAGCAATCCTTAAATGCAAACAAAACCTGCTGACTATTCTTTGATAAATGTATATTCTTCAAATCATTTAGGGCAGCAAGCTTAAGCAGCAGCCTTCAGTAAGTCTGTGGCAAATGGCAACTGATAAACAATCAAAACCACCTTTTACATCAGCAGTAACAATCATCCACTGTCAGTCAGGAGTCCACTAATTCCTGCTGGTGTTACTCCTGCCCACATACCTGCTATAGTTTCTAGATGCCTCCAGAACTGAACTGTAGGGGGAAAAAAACCCATGCATCATGGGAACCGGCAGAGGTGAGAAAGACAGCAAAATATTCATCATTTTTATTATGTAATTATATTTACCAACTGTTTATCCCCAGAAAATTTTACTTTACCAGTTTTCCCTGAAAATAAAACCCAGAAAATCTCACAACAGGAATTTTTATTTTAATATTATCAACAAACCATGCAAATGTATTTTTCACTTATTTACTAAATTCTTACTTGTATTTTGACAGATACTCTGAATTCCCTGCCAAAAAAAAAAAAAAGAGGGAAGATGAAAATGAGTGTTATTTTATATTTTAATTAGACCTCACTTGAGAATTTATCCATTTAATTTTAGCAAATCTATGTACATTTAATGCAGATCTATTACTTGGAAGATAAAGAAATTTGTTACTGTGTAAGTTACATTTAAACACAAAGAATTAGCCTAATTCCTGACTATTATATTTTTCATACAGAATCACAATTCTGTTGCTGCACACACACAGAGTAAGCAAGTAAAATCATTTTGATTTCAAACATTCTACTTTTTAATAATTTAATAAAATAAACTTCATGAATTTCATTATTTTTCTAACACAGTACACGGAAACTGAATTATTTACTATGTTTTCACAATTTCTGTAACACGTGACTTCCAGGATGAACATTCATTTTTGGTTCACAGTCGCTGGAACTGACAGCGAGTTGATGGCTATCTATCTATTAACTATGTAAATTTCTATCGATTTCCTTGTCAAAACTGATATAAAGAGAATGGATTGTTTCAGGTCAGAAAATAGGCTGAAAAGCAAAGTTTTTATTTAACTGCATTTTGATTTTATAAATCTGATTAAATTTGAAATTAAGAGCCTGTATATTAAAGCCCAAATAGGCAATAACCTATTAGAGCCATCTAAATAAAAAGCTGCATTAAGTATTCCTCAAATTTTAATGATTATGTTAGGTATGGAAGCATGATGAAAAGACTTCTAATTTTTGAAGGATAACAAACTAAGACTGAGAAATACTCTACTTCATGATACAACACACCGCACCTAATGGCAAAATTAATTACAACCTTTATAGTGCAGTCAGCTTGGAGACATTCATCATTTCATATCACTAATTTGCCCCCTGCTGTGACGGCTGCCTCGTTTCTGACTTGATTACCTTCAAGTTTCATCGTCAGCTCTGAGAGAACATTTTATTATTTCAACTGTTTCATTCAATTTTGAACGAGAAGAAGGAAGGAACGACCTGTTTGGGTTTTGGGTCGGTTTGTTGGTTCCCCCGCCCCCTTCTGATGTAGCCACACACGATAAAAGCGAAGAGCTCAGAAAGGATGGGGCTGAATCGGGTTCCTCTGGGTACCTGGACAGGGGCTGGAATAACCACAGGAGCAGCCCAGGGCACGGCCCTCACCTCCTTTTACATCTTATTAACCCAATTCAACAGCCCGTCTGCGCACAAACCACCCTCAGGCCGGCAGGGAGCTATGCAGCAAGAATCCTGCCCGGTTACTACTCGCGCCTCACGTTTTCTCTCATCTTGAATCTCTTTCCAATCTGAAACGCCATCGTTTCCCTCACCTATGCAGCGGGG
>NW_009647419.1:2623812-2693324 GCF_000708025.1 Charadrius vociferus
CGGCCCGGTGGCCGGGGGGACGCCCCGCCGCCCCGCTTCGTGTCGGAGGCTTCTCAACCCGGTGCGTCCTTCGAGCGGCCCACGGCCCGCGTGTGGAAGGCTGCCTGAATTTGGCAGCGGTACGAAACTCGCTCCTCTCGCAAAACATGAGGAGAAAAAGTCTGGCATGAGCTACCTGTTCTGTATTTTTATTAGTTATTTAGTCATAGTTGCTTGAGGGAACAGCACAAAGTAGTCTCTTGAGGGGACTCAGGTTGTTAGTGACGCAGCTTTCCCGCAGGGGAACGCAGCAGCTTTTAAAATGTAACATTTGTCATGAAAAGGCACTTCCATATTTCAGACAGGCTAGAAATACAGGTGTGCCTATTCGTGTGCTGTGCTGTTTAAAACGTTTAGAGGTTGTAGCGTATTGAAAGACTCACTCACCCTTACACAAGCACTTACTGAATTTGGGAAAAGAGCTGTACAGAGCTACTCGGCTCTATTTCCTTATGTTATTTCTTATTTAATCTTAATCATTGTACTGTCCAGGAACGTTAGGTGATGTGACTGACATCTGTCAGATCCATCTTATCTTTTCACTGAGAATCATGTATGCTGTTTGTGGTGTGTGATTTTTAGTTGGGATTTTTTTTTTTTTTTACTTTTGGTTTGGTGTTTGTTTTTAAGTAGTGTGCTGCTGTTAGATGTGGGAAAGGCTGTTGGAGAAAGGTGTCTTGCATTAGAGATGGAAAATTATGGGGTTTGTGATGATTCTTAGTTGTCACTTACCCGAGCCCTTCCCATTGATGATCTTGAACCTATATTTAAAGACTGTGACCTTGAATTTGTATGGTGTCTTATAAGAAGCTAGACACAGAATCAAAAGCAGATTTTATGTGCTTACAGTTATGTTACAGTGTTACTGGAAAGAGATGAACCTCAGTATTCTTCGTTACTGATCTGACAGCCAATAGTTATTCTACAAACTACAGCATTGCCTGTCTGGACAACTATAATCCAATATAAAGAAGTTATCATTTGGTGAAAGAAAGTCTCCGTAAAGCATAAATTGGAGAAAGTTTCTCCTTATTTCTGTTCTCTGTGAGAGTATGATATCAACAGGGCTGCAGAACCATTACTATTCTTTTCCATATGGCTTTCCAGGTACAGCTTAAAGTGTTTATTAAGTCATGATCTCTTGCATCATTCATTTGATCATTGTTGTAAAGAACAAAATTAAATTGTGGTCAACAGCCTGGTCCAGAGAGATTAGAATGAATGTCTCTCTGTCACCCATTCGTTTCAAGTCATCCATTGCTGCTATTGAAACTGGTTCCACACTTGGGCTTACTGTACATCTGAAATTTAGAATATGTGTTTTAGCTGGGTGAGCTTGGGGTTGGTGTTTGGTTCACTTCCTTGCACAGCTGCTGCTTGTGTGGATCTGTACCTGTGCTAGTGTTACACTGGCCAGCTTGGGTACTAATATTAGTGTAGCTAAGGTAACACTGAATGCACGGGAGCTGCAGTCCCCAACTGGAATAGCAGATTAATATTAAGGCAGCTATCCTATGCAGACCTCTGCATTTCCTCAGCTGCACCATTACCAGCATCTGCATCAGCTAGTTTAAAAACAGTTAGTACATCTACATGAGTTGTAGCCACAGCTGCAGCGTAGGCAGATACTGGTTTTGTTCAAGAATAGAAGGTTTTAACATGGTGAAGTTGTTCTAACAGCTACTGGATTGATTACAGTGTAGCATATCTGAAGAAAGAAGGGAAGATACCTTCTGTGAACAAAGCTGTAGCCTGGATCAAGAAATTCATGGGTTTGAAGCTTCTTAGGAATTAGATGTATAGTATTTCATGACTGCTGTTTGTCTTGAAAGGCTTCAGTAGAGAAACTTTAATGGATCTAAATCTGCCTTAGTAGTTACTCGGAAGAATCTGATTCCATATGCAGACTTCTCATTAAGATCATAAACTTATAATAGGAAAATAATTATTTTATAAAGATAAGATCATATTGCCCATTCCCTGTGAATGTTCTAAGCATTTAAAGGAAGAACTTAGTAGTTTCTAGTTTTACATGAGAATTTATTCACTGAACTCTGCAAATATTGAACCATTTTTATTTGTTGCCTTTCCCCTAAAAGGGTTCTCTATTCTGTGAAATTATTGTCTTATCTTAGGATTTAACTGTAACACACTCATATAAAATATTTTGGAGGAAGAAAACCCTCTTGCGACAATTGAAGTCGTCTTCAATAACTGCAGTGTACATGTTTGAAAGGTTACCCGTGTATTTCCACTGCAAGTTTTTGTCTTACATCTATCTGACAGTTTGTGTTTCACTGTAACATTAATAGAAGTTCTGGAAAATTTATTTTTAATAAAGTGACACCTGCTACTGCTGTTTGTTAGTTTCAATGCAACTACACTTTTTCTGCAATGTGAATGAAGATTCATTCCTTGAAAGGGGAGTGGTATATGTTTTGGTTTGAATAGGTTTTGTAAGACAAAGTTGTTTCAAAGTTGACACTGATTTCTGGTTTGTTTGTTTGTTTTTTCAGAAAGTGGATCATTATTGCAGTTGATTTTTGATGGGAAATACGAGGCAATATTTGCAAATTCAGCCATCCAGAATTTTTTCAGTGCATCTTCTGTGACGGAGGAGAACATTGACAGTTACCTGGAGAAACAGATTCTGGCATACCTGGACTGTTCTGCAGAGGTTGATAACGTGGAAAGGTGGAATTATTGTTTATTATACTGAAGATTAATAGAAGCTGTGTTTGGTTTTTACAAACAGCATTTTAAAAATTTTATAGTATGTGACATAGGGCCTCTAAAATTGTTGTTCTGACAAAAAAGCTGAAAACAGGTTTCTCGGTTGTTCTCCCCACTCCCTTGAGGGATCCATTCATTATCATTGTTTCTTTCATGGATAGTATTGTGATACAAGGGTTTGTTGAAAACATTAGCTTTATTTACAGTAATTATGTCTGAAGCTGCTGGTATAAAGAAGCCAACAAATGTAAATTCATGTTCCTATGTGTCATCAAGAAACTTATTAACAGTTTTCTCTCTGAAGCATTGCATTACATTTACGTGACTACTTGAAGTACTGTGTAATGCTACTGTCCAAGCAGTGCCTGTATTTCTAAGTCTGATTCATAGTAAGGTTATTCTACTCTTCTTAATGTAAAATGAGTAAGATATTACTTACAGATGCTGTTCATTTATTGATTATTTTCTTCAAAAGACTTTCTCTGATAGATTCTCCCTAATTGTACTGCATGTGCTAATTCTGGCTGTTAATGAGTCTGACTTTAGTGTTTCCAGTTTGCTGTGTAAATAATAAACAGACTGAAATCTGTTGCACTAGGGATAGTAGAAGCAGAAAATTATATATTTATGTGCGTGTGTATGTGTGTATATATATATATATTTGTTTATTTTAAAAGGTGAGGGTGGGAATTTTGCTGAAAGAAAAGCAAAAGATAAGGGAAGAGAAAGGTAAAAAGAGGAAGGTAATATATTGCCAGTAAGTGTGGCTGAGTACAAATGCCTTTGTTTTGGCATGACAGATGTAAAAACAAGAGTTTTGGTAAAATATTACAGACAAACAAATAGTTGGCACCTCTAGAATATTGTGCTGAGATTTGTTATTAATCATAGGGTGTCAAAAGCTTATCTTCTAGTGTGACACACAATATGATGCACCTCTGTTTTCCGAGTTGGACTGTTCAGAGGTTGTTCCTGTGCATTTTCTCTCTAGTTTTTTTTTTTTCCTCTCTTTTTTTTTTTTGGTTTTGTTTCTTGCTTTGTGCTGTTGCTGTTAAATATTAGCTGGAGTTTAGGTGGTAACATAGTCCAGAGGAATTTTTCAATATTGCTATATTCTGTCATCTTGCAATAGTTTATTCTGAATAATGCAGCAAGGAAAGAAAGATCAGTCAGGGCTTGAAACAGACCCAATCCTAATCTTAATCATTGCTTGAAATATGTGTTTCTGCTCTTATGAACTGTTCAGCTTCTTAAAAACAATCATAACCTATGTCAGGCACTCAGTAATATACATATCCTGTCATGGTGATGTTTCTTCTTCTCCTGCTCCCCCTGTGAGCTTTTATTGGCCTATATGCCATTTACAGGACGCTACTGCTGCTGTCCTACTGCAGACAGCAAAGCAATTTGTCAGGTGCTCATACTCCAGGTCTTTGAGGTTGGTTTTGTTCCCTCTGCAACTCTAGGCAGCATTAGAAGCCCCCTTGCCAGAAGATACGGAGACAGATCTGCAATATTTAGCCTTTCGGAACCAGAGGGCTTTCTGCCCAAAATTACAGCCTAGAGTTTTATTCAAAATGGAAGTGGGTAGTCTTCAAAATGCGTCAGTGTCTTCCAGTAATATTTTTCCTTTGTAGCAGTCAAGTGAATTTTTCAAGCTCCATTTGTAGTATTATAAGAAGCTTTGAATTACATTAGTGCTGAAGGAAGTAAGTTGTGACTTTCTCTTGACAGAAAAACTTCTACTGAAAGACAGATAATTTCCTATTTTAGGTAGGCACTGCTTATAGCACTTAAATCTGTACCATGTTTGTTTGTCTTCGGTGACCTCTAGGTTAATATGTGTTACATAGGGCCTTCAAGTAGGAAAAATAACTATGCCCTGTGACTGCCTTATGGAAGGAATTAATACAGCTTTTGCGCACTGACCTTCCATTGCTTATGATGAAAATGTTTGGGGTTTTTTTTTGTGGGTAAAATGTCATTTTCTTTTTCTACTGACTGATTCAAAGGAAGTACAGCAAACCTTTAAGTTCTAGCTCAGAAAATTCTGTAAGACACTGGTTTTCTTGTGACTTTCAGTAGACAGTATAACTTCAAATATATGCTTTTTTTCCTGAACTGAAAGTTGTAATTCTGAAGGTTAAAAAACTCAGTGGGAGTTGAATTCAATCGGAAACAGAAAGTTGGATAATGTTAATCTTATTCTTTTAGCACAATATAAACACAGCACAAAGCACGGTTTTATAATAGTGTTAAAATAACTCTTAAGGAGTTCTTTTTCTGAAGCTAAAACTGAGCAGCTTGAGGGCAAAAGAGCTCAAAATTTGGATTCAGATTGTAATTTCTTTGGACATAGCCTGTAACTTTTTCCGCTTTCAAATCCCTGGTTCTGTAAGGAAAACATTTAACAGTATTTTAAAATTTGCTGCAACTTTTTTTTCAATCATTTTAACTGCTTTCCCTCCTTCCCCTGCCCCAGACATTTTTTTCACTATGGCACTTTTAACCTTTATGGCTTAAAAATGAAGTCTCAAAGCATTTCTTACAATAAATACTGAATAGGAGATTTTTTTTTTTTAACTTTTTTTTCGTGCTATTGCTACTCACTTCAATGCTTAACAGTTACCTTCTACAGAAAACGTAGCTTCATGGCTGTATTTTAAATTAGCATATTGTAGAGGATGAAGCAATAGTCTATGTATTAACCATTAAAGGGGGAATGCCTTTTCATTTTTTCCTGAGCTCCATGTGAAAGAGGTGCATTCATTGCCTTACATATGGTTTGATTCTAAAGAGTGAAAGGAACTAGTGTGCAGGACACAACAAAAAGATAGAATATTTTCAGAGAGCTTGTTTCAGAAGAGCTTGAAAGGTCTCTTGTTATGCTTTATACCAAAACCTAAAGGAACAAGGGAATGAGCACTAACATTTGTTTTTATTGACTCTGTACTTACTACTTTTACCTTATTCAACATAGAAATTAATACCAAACTTTCCAAAACAAATCCATATAATAAAGCTTGTTATGATTTCCCAACCTGAAAACTGAATGGTATTTCTGGTATTTCTCTTGGGGCATCTGATGGTTGGTGAACTGGTGTGCTATATATATTGAAAAACAAAAAATGAAGTAATTCTTGCTGTTTCTGAGGCTTGCTTTGATGTATATGAATTGAAAAAACCCACTATTCAGTCTCTAATTTTGTTTTGACTTCTCTTGTGTAATTTCTGACTTCACTAGAAAGAAAAACACTCACAAAACCAAAACCTGTAACCTAATCACATCTCAAGTATAGCCTGGCTATTGAACATTTTCTCACTTTTACATTTTGTTTGTAAATTTTAGCATTATATACAAATCCTCTTTTTTTTTTTTCAAATACAAATGGTCTATTATGATTTATTTTTAATTTGAGCAAGATTAGGTATAGCAGTATGCATATTACTGTGGATGTATATAAGCATCTGATTTTACGTCATGGATCACAGTCCTACTGGACTTGGTGTAAACAGTGCTTAATAAAAAAAGGCAGCAAAACCTGCATTCACATAGAGAAAGGAAGAACAGGATGGACAGATACAGACACACGTCAAAGGAAATCTTAAAAATTAAATTAAACAAATTAAACTATGTAGGTCAGCATAGTAAGTGGGACACTAGCAGTAGTCCCTCTGTTGCTTTTCAGGCAGCTCAGAAGAGCAGTTTTCAGGCAGCCTTTGGGAGGTGAGCATTTGCGGATCCACATTGTAAGTGTGAAGGACAGTCAGGGAGACAGAATGAAATTTTTTCGTGGGAATAAATTAGGGGATAGGCAAGGGAGGCTAGCCTTTACAGGGATTAGAGCTTGGAATTGACTTTCTGATACAGAATAAGTGATAAGGAGACTGGAAGTTGATCATGGATCTGAAAATGGGGGAAAAAAAAATCAATTGGTGATGATATATTGACCGGTGGAAAGACAGTATCCCAGCCAAAGTAATGGAATTGGTTATCAGTTGTTTTAGAGGTCTTCTGCATGGATATAACTGTGTCAAGACTTCAAGCAAGTTTGCCTGCCAGATAGATAGATGTCAGTAATGTTAATAAATAATTATTAGTAGAAATAATAGTGTAAATGATGAGGTAATGAAAATGAGTCTTTGAAAGACTGAAGTGCGTCTGTGAAATCACAGTGCAGTGATGGCTGATTATTCTGTATGTTTCAGAAGCTTTGAAGCATAATTTATCATGGGAGAATAATTAGAAAATGTATGTCTATGTGGTTCTTTTGTGTATAATGGTAGTCATTTAGTGTACAGTAATTGTTAGTGCTTTATGTTCTTGAGTTATTTGTAAGTTTAATGGTAATCTTAAATATTCATTCAAATAATATTTGCTGGTAGATAGTTACTGGCTGAATAATGACAGCTAGTAAGTGTTATCTTGCCTTGTTTGACAAGAACTCTTTATACCAGTCCTTGTTCTGTAACTCTCCTGAAGTCTCTGTTCAGTTTTGGGGTTTTTTTTGTTTTGTTTTGTTTTGTTTTGTTTTTCAATCAAGCATTCCCCACCCCTGCTTTCCCGTTATTATACATCTTTTGTTACATTCTTGCCCACCAGCAGCTTGTTTGTGTGTGGCTTTTCTGTTGGCTTAGGGGTTGTATAACACTTTATCCTTTTGTTTCCATTTGGAGAACACTTGCATCTTTAAGTCCCTGTTTTACAGTTAGGAAAAAAAAAAAAAAAAAAAGACTAGTTTTTTTCAATTCAGTTAAGCTCCTCAACATACCAATTTTTATACCAAACCAGCACAATTAAAATGTTAACTTTTTCTGAGTACGACGTGTGTTATATATATGCAGGGCTCTTGTTGGCACATGACTAATTATAACACAGTAAGGTTCTAAGTCATTAAGGAATCATAAAACAAAACAGAAATTTGTGTAAATGTCCTGACAGTCTACACCTGTTAAATTGACCATTAAATTCTGAGGGATTGTGCCCTGCCTTCTGCAAACCACATAGATTATTTGTTACTGTAGGTGCATAAAGAAGTAATATCATAATGATGTTAGATGAGCTTAGTCTTGCAAATAAGGAAAATTTTACCATAGTTTCAGGAATGAAATAAAGTCTCAGAATTCCATCTTTAAATAAACGATTATGATTCAAATTAAAATGCATGATTGAATGAGATAACATTTGCTGCCAAAGTATCTGAACTTAGTTGGAGGTGATAGTTTTGAACAGTTTTGATGTTCATTTAATTGTTTTCTTGTCACAGGGAGTGAAAATAAACAGCTATGTCAAAACAAAAATAAACATGCTGGTTTGGAACATATGCTAATGCAATATCTTTTCTCTGAAAATGCTGAAGGTTAGATGTATCATAAGAAACTATAACAACCATGCAATAGACAAATAGGATAGTCTGCATCCTATGCTGATTTCCTGATCTCTGATAGTTAGATGTAACTTTAGATTTTGAAACATATGAACTAACTCTGCTCCCGAAATGTTTGTCATTAATAGCAACTGTTATAAACATACATATTTCCAAGCTTTTTAGCTCCCCATGTGCATCTTGAATACTACATTCATTGTGTTTTCCTAACAAGAGAGTGATTTTTTTTTTTTTAGGGCTGAGAATTTTGAATTAGTACAAGAATCAAACAGATCTTGTAGCCTTAATTAAAAATGTAATATGTTGCTAATGGCTCTTCTTATCTATGTTGCAGGCAGAGGCTGATGTTTCTACTTGGTGTGGGCAGTTTGCAGCTCTTCGTTCAAAGCAATTGGACTGGGCCTCCTGTTCACTTAAAGATTCAGGACTTTTTGCCACCTGCATTGTTACAGAAATTCTGTGAGGTATTCTTGGATTTTAATAAGCTGTCCTGTTATCATCACTGCTTTTCACAAATAACAGTAACAAATAGACGTGTCAGAGAAGGCACATCTGTGAGGTGGAGTGCTACAATGAATTGCCTTGATCGTTGATCATTCTGGCTGCTATTGCAAGCATCTTCAGCTATATCAGTTTTATAAGCAGTGCCCTAAAAGTCGTTAGTCTGTTTCTCTACTTAAGAGATTTTCTGCTGGACATGTTGGTTTTGGATGGGGAAGATCTGTTTATTATATGGGAGCATTTACTGGAAGGGTATTTGCAGTCAATAAACTTTTTATTTATTTATTTGGGGATGTGTTCGTAGGTCGATCAAAGAAGGATGGCTTAGAAATTTTCTCTCCTTAGGGTAAGGTAGAAGCTGCATATCTTGCGAATAGCAGAATATCTGGCAGGTACTAAGAGAACGGAAGATTTGGATGCTCAGTATCCTGTTAGGCTCATGGATGATGCCAAGTGAATTGTAGTAGCATTAGTACAGAAATGCTAACTCAAACAGAGCTTTTGGAAGATGAGGGAAATGTAGGAGATGAAACTGAGGACGGTCATTTTTATTTACTTTGCCATCTTTTAATGTAAATAACTAATCAACACCGTAACTTCTTTTTAGTGAGCTGCAAATATTGTTTCTCATGGCAGTACCACACTCCATCTCATGACTGTCCTGCGCCTGTGGTTCAGCACAGCTTCTTGAGCATTAATTTTTCTCCAGGAATTAAAGCTATGATAACATACTGATTACTGCAGCGTGTTGGGCAAGAACACATCACTTGTCTCTGCTAATGCTATGAGTTAACAGAAATTTTAAAGTATGCTACTTCTGAGGGGAAAATGAGTTCAATTTTTCTTTATATATAATAAAAAAAATAAGACATACAAACTAATTACTTCCATTCCCCTTATAAGTTGTTTATAATCTTTAAGATTATAGTACTAAAGTATTCTTATAATCTGTGGTTTCTGTTTACTGAAGAACTCCAATATTCTATGTTAGTGTACATGCGCAGGCTGCAGTCTAACACAGAGGCTGCAGCTCAAGTTGATAGTCATAGAACTGCTGTCATTGACAGAGTTCACAGACCTGTAAAACACAATGTTCATAATTTCTATTAACCCTACCGTTTATTGTTTGTCTTAATGGAAGAATGAGATACTAATTGCCTGTTGAATAAGGGAATACGCGTCTCCTGGTTTCTGTTACATTTCTGCTGTGGCAGTGAATGTGATGCATTGAAAGACATTTGCTTATGCAGAGGTGGTATTCCAGAAACAAAATTGGCAAGAGATTATAAAGGAAAACAGACTTGATTTCTAATGAGTACCACATCAGACTTTGATATTGCTGCAAGGTTTATCTACGTATGCATTGAGGTTGAAGAAGTTTACTTTTATTTATATTAGTGCTATCAATATTATCTTCTTCTGAAACATTAGTGGGTTTTTTTCCAAGACCACTAAACATTTATGTGCTAAAATATAATATCCAGTTCTCTTCTTTATTAAACAACTAAATTCAAAAGCTTTTGTGTGTTTTGAATTATCTTTATGTACTTACTTTTCTTTCCAAGGATTCTGAGTATATAAACACTCTGTAAAGAAGAGCATCTTGATAAACTGACATATTTGTGCTTCCATTAATCCAGCTTTCCTCTCTTGCATACACAGATATTCAGAAAAAGTGGGTTAAAAATATAGCTCTAATCTTCTCCATCTGTTGTAATCTTCTATATTCTGTCATCAAGACTGATACAATCCCTTTTTAAATAGACCTTCAATTTTTCAGGTTTTCAGACTAAAATGATATTTTCCCATGTGAAGGTTAAAAAATTGTCTTCATGTTTCTTTTAGCCTGCTCTAAGAAATATCACTAACTTTCAGCCTTACAATGTCTCATTTCTTTCATGAATATTTTCAAAACTGTTGTTTTCAGAACACTATTGGATTAATCTTAACTTTATGTTTTCAGGCTGTGTAACTGTTGCCATTTGTATCCTTTGGAAGTTTCACCTCTGAGTCAATGGCATAGTTTCATTTCTGCTCCCAGATAACTTCTGAATGCATCGTTAATTTCTTATGAGTGCATTAAGACTGCATGAGACTATAATTAATTTCAGTGAAGAATAAATAAAATAGCCTCTTTTAGATGAGTTGCTGGTAGGGACCTCTTGGATGTTTTCCATGTGCAGTATTCATGAGTATTATTTCCCATCCTCCAAATTGATTCCAGTCTTTTCTGTAAGTTATGGTTACATTCATGTACTTTTTATGTCCTGCAGAACTGGCTTGTGCGTTTCTCTTTTGAGTCCACACATAAAACTAGTTCAGTGATTTCTAAACAGAAAACCAGCTAATGGTTTAGTTATTAGTTGTCTTTCAGTTTTCTAAAGTAACTTTGAGACTTTACCACATCAGTTAGTAGCCTGACTGATACTACCTTGAGTTTTTTAATAAGTGGATTGTGTTTAAGGAAGATTTAAAGAGTATTGAATTTCAGTTAAAGTGGGTTAGCAGTTCTGGCTTTGAATTTACTGGGATTAGACTAAAACATTTTTCATAAGCTAAGTGCTTATAATAAGTGGGATGTAGTAATAGGCTCCTTGTGTCTTGAAGAGCTGTCACTGTCTCTTTGCATATAAGGCAATAAAAAGTACAGAACTGTTGAAGCTGGAGCATATTTATTCTGCCTTGAGTTTCAGAATTACTGCATATTAGCTCGTCATACAATTGAGTTTAGTATTTTCAGTAGGTGAACTGGATAAAACTGTGTAGTAGAACTATTTAAGACCACCGATGGCAACAAGACTGTTGTGAGGACAAGCTACTTTAATTGTTTGTTGTCTGATTTCCTATTCACAAGTAGGATATATTTGGTAGCAGTGAGAAGCTCCATCTTGAAGAAGATTCCAATGTGTTAGTTGATAATGCATGTAAATAACTGGTAGGAATCTTCCAAATACATATATCAACATCTCCTGGTGACCTTTTTGTAACTTCCAGGTTGATTCCAAATAATGAGTTTTGGAATGCATTTGATTAATTCTGTTTCCTTATATTTGTATTACTGCTTCTTTTATGCATTATTTGATCCTTTTGCTGGGAGAGGCTGAAATATTGCCACTTACTCATAATTTGTATGAAAACCATCAATGTACTACGTAGTACTACTTTCTCAAATCCGGTATGATTCCTTAGCTTTGTTAATTCAGTCTGTTGGGAATTCCTTTTTCCAGACCCAAATGCTTGGCCTCCCGTTAGCATAAACTAGCCCAAAAGAAGAAAGAGTTAATTTTAGGCTTACTCGCGTGCTGTTTGAATACCAGTGACCAGCAAGGTATAGGCTGTGAAGATTTTGCATATTTCTCCCTCTTGTGGGGAATATAAGGATGGATGGTAAAGGCTAAATGTGGAGGCAGTCTCTTGTAAGCAGAGGTAATCTGCTAAAGTAGCCTACAGTCTTGCCATGAAAATAGAATAGAAGAGAGATTCTTAATGCAGCCACTTGGAAAATAATCCTTTAGTAATGGAGCAAGGTCACCCTCACAAGGAATATGAACAAAAGCATTCATAGTACTACAAGTACAAGTACTTCTACCTGGAGCGCACTCAGGGAAGACTTGCTTACGCTAGCTCACCTTTGTTATCTTCAGTTAGCAACTCAGCTCTGCATGGGTTACCTGTTGCTGGTTTGGATCATGAAACTGGGGATAACCTCAACTGTAATGTTACCTCCTTTGCAGAAAGTTGGAGAGAAGCATTTACGAAAGTGTACTAAGTGTACTAACTTTACGAAAGTGTGAAGAGTGAATTCTGTTCCGAAGGACCAAATCTTTGGTTGGTGACCTCAGTACATCCTCCATTAGTCTGGAAGATACATGACCTTAGCTTTGCCAAATGACAAATGGTTGTGCAGTAGTCTTTGTACAGTTTAAAATCTGAGAAGCCCAGTATATAAGGCTTAGTAATCACATACAGGCAGATTCCTTATTTGATAGCTTGTTTCCCCCCCCTCCATTTTCTAATCAAGCCTTCCCGAGCCTTTATTCTGGCTTTTTCTATCTCTGTGTATGTCTGCACATTTTAACATTTGGGGAAGGATCCCCAAGACTGAGAAAGAGCTGATTAAATGTTAGGAAGGCCAGTTCAGAGCAGTTCCTGATATAAAAGTAAAAGCTTACCAAATGCTCACTTTGCCTCTTGTCACTATCATTAGCAAGAAAAGAACATGAAGCCCCTAAACTAAAATTCTCATGGTCTCTACTCTCAGAGCTATTGAACATGAATGGCAGAAGCTTTTTTCTGATTCTTATCATCGTTACTCAGGTGGTAACAGTTGTGCTGAGAACACTTTTGAAATACTGTGAAAACTGAAGCCAAGAGTACTTTCCGGCTTGCAGTGATTTAGGGCTTTAGTGGTAGTTACTTAACAGTAGCCATTAAGTTACTGTTTGGAAGTTGAATACATAACCAGCTGTGTTTCAGACACTAAAAAATATGTATTTAGAGTGAATTGAGCTTCATTTGTTTGTATTTAGTCCAGAAGTGGTCGAATGGAACCACCTGCATGTTCAACAGAAACTGGATGATTACCTCGGGGATTTCTCAGCGTATGTTCATGAAGTAATTATCTAGTATATGTTTCTATGCTTTAAGAAAAATTTTCCTGAATAAAATAATTACACATTTTGATGGCAAGTCTGGTGAAGAATAGAAAGACTCAACAATCTAACCCAGGTTTACTAGGTCAGGAACATTGTGGGTTGTGGCCATTTTGAGATATGTGAGATTTTTGAGCTATATGAGATAGTTTTGATACTTTGAATATTTAAGTGTTTAAATGCAAGACAACAAGCTCAAAATTCCATTTTACTCTTAGCCAGTATTTCAGGGATTTTTGTGGACTTGATTCCTAGCTTTTCAGCCCTTGAAGCTGTAAAAGCTTAAATATCTATCTCTTATATGTAGCTGTTCTCTCATCTTAAAGACTACCTTAGAGCAGTGAATTCTCTTGTTAGAATCTGCACTGATAATGTGGTCTTAGAGCACAAGCTGGAAGAATGAATGTTGGTTTTGGTTTTCTCAGCTAAAAGAAAAGTATGTCTGCTTTCCTGTATGGGATTTGCTAAAATAGAAGATAGCAGTTCTTTGGCTCTGAGACTTGTTGGCTTATTGTCAAGGATGTGACATATCGTCTCTCCCTTCTCCCTTCCTCCTTACATTCCTTGTAATGTTACGTTAGCCGGACTGAGCTGTCCAGTGAAAGGACTTGAAATGTGAATTTGAGATTAATTGGTTGCTACAGTGCTTGAACAAGTGTAGATTAGTATAGCATAGCAAGGCTGCTTTAGAAAATGATCCTATAACAAAACTTATAGTTCTTCACTTTCCCACTGAGTATTTTAAGAGCAGTCTACTTTGATTATAGAAAGAATCAAAAAGGAGCAGACAGGGAAAAAAGTTTGTTGAACTGAAAATTATATTGCGTCCTATTATGTGTATGCGTGGATTTTAAAAATTCATCTTTAGAAGTACTGAATGATGACTTTCCCTCTCAAAATTAGAGCAGACATGTTGGTAAGGCTATTCCTTTCTGAATCACTAGAGGTGGGAGGGATCTGGTATACTTCCACTTGGTAGTTTCTTTCCTTTATTCTCAAGTGGTTTGTCAGACTATTGTAAACTTTGTTTTCCACGGTGGGATTGAAATGACTGCAGTGATGTCATGGAAGAATTCCACTTTGAATAAATAATTAAAAGTCCAGAGTCATTGTCTACAAAGTACAAGTATTTTCAATGTTAATGCAACACAAATAACTAACAAACCTAAGCAAATCAGAAAAGAAGCCTGAAGTTTACTCTGTTATTAAAGAGTGAACTAGGGGAATAATGTGGCTTAACAACTTTTGCTTCAGTGTAACCTGTTGGAAAAGGTATTGAAAAGAGTTTCAAATAACTTAGGCATTAAATTATTTGTTTAGTTTAAAAAGCTGAAATGTGATTCAAATAACTTCTATCCTGTTTGTGTTGAATGAATAAGAATCTTTCTCAGGCAAATTACTTCAATGCAAACTGTCATTTAACCTTCTCTTCTCGTTCCTTTCCATTCCCTTTTCTTGCCCCTCTTATACTAACTGAAAACAAAAGCCCTGCTTTTTGTAGTTTGCAAAGGAAACCTGCCATATAAGAACCAGGAATAAACTGGTGAACTGACATTTCCCTGAGCCTGAAGATAAACTGCTTGAATGCTTTCATTGCATTAAAAGGGAGAGAAGAATAGGTGACTGTCAGATGACAGTCACCACTGAGAGAGAGATTCCCTGGAGAGCTACATCAAGCCCATTAAAGAAAAGAATTACTGTAGGGAACGTCATACAGGAAAGCATCCAAAGCAGGGAGACGTTTTTATTTATTGCACAAAGGGAAGAATGGCTCTAATATTGCTGCCCTGATGCCACTCCAACAGGAAGCTCCCTCTGGGGAAAGAAGAAAACACATATTGACATTACTGGAGGAATATCTAGTGTATTTGAGTGTTGTAGGATTAATTTAATTAAAAATTATTTTATTTCTGTGGTTACAAATTGAATGGCATGGATTTACCTGAAGTTTTTTCCCTGAGATCGTGGAAGGATTATATTACTGGAATGTGTTTGGGGATAGTGTTGATGGGACACACGCATTTCAGGTGGGAGGAAATCATAGTCTTTCAGATCATGTTGATATGGTGTACCAGGAGAGAAAGAAACAAGACAGAATTCACCATGACTTGGTAAAATGTCGAGACTCCAAGAGGTGTTGATTATTTTTTTTTAATGTTTTGAGCAGACTTTTTCCTTAAATACACGAATAGTTATTTTTCCTAATTCTGTATTACATGATTTGTTTATAAACTTACTTAAGTTTCCTGAAAGCTGTCTTTTTTTTTTTTTTCATTCTTTCAGCCAAAAATGCTGCATGCAGCTATACTGAAGATGCTGGTTCTAGATGGTGAATCAGTCTACAGCTTGACTTCTCATCCTATTTTGCTGCTTATAGCCAGGATAATCCTTGTGAATTCAAGACACAAACTAGCATCTCTTCAGGTAAGAAACATGTGACTAATGATTATGACTGCCAGCTACTCATTAGTTGGTGCTCTTATTCTTTTCTTCATCTCTCATTGAATCAGTATAACTTCCATTTCTTTTTCTGTAGCTCTGAGGTTTTTCCCTCTAAGAAACAGTTCAGACAGTGATTACAGTTAAACACAAATATCTTGTTCTTAAAGATAAGCTATTTTCTCACTGTCTTCCCCAAAGGAGAAGAAAGATGCCTTCATTACATCAATGTGCAATCGCAGCCCAGAAGGCCAACCATATCCTGGGCTGCATCAAAAGAAGTGTGGCCAGCAGGTCAAGGGAGGTGATTCTGCCCCTCCACTCTCGTGAGACCCCACCTGGAGTACTGCATCCAGCTCTGGAGTCCTCAACATAAGAAAGACATGGATCTGCTGGAGTGTGTCCAGAGGAGAGCCATGAGGATGATCCAAGGGCTGGAGCGCCTTTCTTATGAGGAGAGGCTTTCTTATGAGTTGGGGCTGTTCAGCCTGGAGAAGAGAAGGCTGCGGGGAGATCTTACTGCGGCCTTCCAGTACCTAAAGGGGGCCTACAGGAGAGCTGGGGAAGGACTTTTTACAAGGGTATGTAGTGATAGGACGAGGGGGAATGGCTATAAACGGGAAGAGGGCAGGTTTAGATTAAACATTAGGAAGAAGTTTTTCACTTTAAGGGTGGTGAGGCACTGGAACAGGTTGCCCAGAGAGGTTGTTGAGGCCCCATCCCTGGAGGTGTTCAAGGCCAGGCTGGACGTGGCCTTGGGCAACCTGGTCTAGTGGGAGGTGTCCCTGTCTATGGCAGGGGGGTTGGAACTCGATGATCTTCAAGGTCCTTTCCAACCTAAACCATTCTATGGTTCTATGATTACCTGGAAAAATTAGAAAATTTAATAGGAAGCAACTTTTTAAAAAAGCATACTTTGTGACATTATTTGAGGGGGGTGGGGAGAATGTCCTATAATGCAGCATACATATACTGTGTCCTCTTTAACAAGCTTTGGGATACTGTTAACTATTACTGTATGGGCTACAAAGATGATTAGGGGATTGGAACACCTCTCTTATGAGGAAAGGCTGAGGGGCTTGGGTCTTTTTAGTCTAGAGAAAAGAAGATTGAAGGGGGATCTTATTAATACTTATAAATACTTAAAGGGAGGGTGCCAGGGGGATGGGAACAATCTTTTTTCAGTGGTGCCCAGTGATAGGACGAGAGGTAACGGGCACAATCTTGAACATGGGAAGTTCCATCTTAACGTGAAGAGGAATTTCTTTACTTTGAGGGTGGCAGAGCACTGGCACAGGCTGCCCAGAGAGGAGGTGGAGTCTCCCACTCTGGAGACATTCAAAACCCGCCTGGACGCCGTCCTGTGCAACCTGCTGTAGGTGACCCTGCTTTGGCAGGGGGGGTGGACTGGATGATCTCCAGGGGTCTCTTCCAACCCTGACCATTCTGTGATTCTGTAATTCGAAGCCATGAGTTCTAGATGGCAAGGAAGTCCTCCCTTTTGTTTGTCATTGTCCTCTACCTCTTCTGCAGGCATCCGTGTAGTGACTACCTTAATTCTCTGTTGTGCTTGTACATTAAAAGCAAGAATATATGAGGAACCTCTTATTGAGAGGGTTTTTGTCTCTACCACCTTTGTAGTTTAGCAGCAGGCTGGTTGGTAGCAAGACTCTCTAGAACAGAGGACTTCTAACAGCAGCAACTTTATTGCATTCTAGTTGAACAGAATTTGGCTGGAGATCAAAATGCCACATGGTCCTTCTTTATGCTTGGCTGACAACATCCATTCCCAGCTGGGTCTTTGTATGAGTGATGAATTAAACTTTGTGGGAGATGTTGGCTGTACTGCATTTCTGGAAGCCAAACTCCTCCATCGTTTTCCCTGTTATTCACAGATGAGTGCTGTTGAATTTCAGCAATTGGGTCAGTCAGGGAGGCGGACAATGTACCTGGTGTAGAGAAACCCCTTGCTGCCTCCCCTCAGACTGACATAATGGGGTGCTGCCTTCTACCCAGTGGAGGTTCAGTTACTTGTGGCTACATCAAGTTTGGATAGCAGTTCAAAGGTAACAACTGATAAAAACTACTTTCATCAACAGGTCAATGTAGCAGTTAAAGCTTACCATTCTTTCTTGTTCCAGCTTGATTCAAAGGCAGTCTCAGTACTTTTACTTCTTTAAGATTAGTGCAAACGAATTTAAAGCAGGGTAAAATACTGCAAAATACAATACCTAAAGCATTAATAAAGCCCTGTTTTATTCAAAAATGCTATTGTACATGGAAGATGGTTAAGAACCATCCAAAAATCTAACGTTGCTGATAGAATATCATAGAGGTCAGCTGGCATACCTGAAACTTTATAGATATGTTATCTCTGTTTGTAACATTTCTGAGTGGCAAGCATCAGATGGATAAGATGGATACTCAGTTGTGTGGGAAAATTAATACCTCATTACCTAAAGCTAAACTGAAGTAATTTGAAACATCTTATTTGAATTGCCTTTAGGTTTCTAAATAAGTGATCAAATGTTGCAATTTTAGCTTTTTCACAAATTCCGTTGTTTGTGTGTTTTTACGATGTCAGCTTGATATCAAAAGTCATCTTTCTTTGCTTTTTGAAACAGTTGCTATTATTCTTATTGATGGTTCCTTTCTAGGGACGTTACAGTCAACTACATGTGATTGGTTTAGATGTTTGTGCTTGAATACTGTACAGCCCTTAGGTTGGTCCGATGTAAGCATACCTATATAAAAAGTTCAGAAGATAGGTGCCTCTCAGAAGTAATCAAACATCTGTTTCATAGAAAATGATTACCGTGCTAACAGTAGCAGAATAACTAGTAATCATTAGAGCCTGTGTAGAGGTATGCCCTATGTTCACAGATAATAATCTTAAGTATAATTTTGAGAATAGAATATTAACAGTTAGCTTTTCCGTGTGTTTCTACCTGGTGCAGCTAGAGAGGGGTAAGATATGCTGGGGAACTTGTGTTTTGTGTACACAGCTTTCTAAAATCAGTTATTTCCTGAACTGTGATTCAGCTCTGCTATAGAACAATTACTTAGTTGAGTAAGGTATTTGCTCTTCTGAAATTCCACATACAAACGTTAGTACTTCAATTGTGATTGTAAGGTGTTCTCATGAACAGTTCTGGTTGTCTTCCACTTCTCTCAATCTCCTTTCTACTCTCACCTGAAGAAATAAAAAAGGTTAAACAGAACAGGCAAAAAATGCATAGAAGGGCAACACTGGGTGACCAGAAATACTGGATGGCTTCCATAAATAGTCTAGGACTCTTCAGGCTGGAAAGATTACTGAAGAGTGAGATCATGGCTGTCTATTAAAATCATAAATGTTACACAAAGGAAGATAAGTAGAAAACTTTTTTTTTGGCCTTTTTCTGTTACAAGAATTAGGAGGTATGAAGTCAAAGTAGCAAGTGGCTGCTCCAAAATAAGCACACACAAGTATTTCTTTTATCTTCTGTTCACAGAGTTTCTTACCAGATTGTGGTCGTAAAGATTTGCAGGGTTTAAAGAGAGGCTAGAGAAATTAACAGAGGAAAAGCCCATCAAACTCTTAGACCACTGTAGGGCTGCTTGAATATGTTAATCTTTATGCTAGGTTACTGTGCACTTTTTATATAAAGCAGCTATTTTGAATGGGTTTATGTCTTCTAGAATTTAGAATGGAATAGGTTACAAAATCTATATTTTAAAGCCATTTATCTTCTTTCTTTTTTTAAAAAGGATCTGTACTTGTTATTAATTTGAAGTATCTGTATTTACTTTCAGACGTTATCTTGGTGGACTCTAAGATGTGTGAATATTCATCAGCAGTTGTTAGAGGAGAGATCACCTGAGCTATTTGCTCTTGCTCAGACCTGTATAAAACAAGGTATGTTTCTAATTACTTGGTTTATTGGCCTACAACATCAGGTGTAAGATATCATGGGGGAGAGGAATTTGTAGGCACAACTCTTGCAACATGTTGCTTCTCAGATGCTTATGTAACTACAGAGAGTAAAGAGGGAACAAAATTCACTTAAATTGGCATGGACTTGTATGGCACATGCTTTTTTCTGACATCTACAATGAAAATGAGAATATGTGATTGTAGACAAAGTTTTTTCTTTCCCTGTGCTTAGCACTGTTAACTTATCACAAGTTCACTTGAAGCCATTCTGTACAGTTTTCATTCTTTAACTGAGCTCATTTGGGTCTGAAAAGGGAATATCCTTGTTCTTCTGTACCTTCATGGGGAGTTAAACCTATTTTTTCTTCTTTTCTCTATTACCCCATAAGTTTTGAGATTTGTTACCTCTCTGCATAATATGTAGATAAAATAGACAACATTAAAACTAAATTAAGGAATATGTATATTGATGTTTAGAAAAGCATAATGTAGAAAGTTAAAATGTCAAATGTAATTATATTGCTTGGTTTTTTTTTTCTAAGAGGAATAAACTCTTACATAGAGTGTTAATATCATTTGCTACATCAACTGATAAAGCTGGAAAAAGGAGACAAGCTTTAATGTACATTTGCCCATCACCAGTTAGTTAGCTAAAGATTCTTCATTTAATTTCACAAACCTGAAATTTCCAACCAATTACACTTAAGAAATTTTCTGTTGCATTTAGAGATGAGTTGTCACGTATGTTTGATTTTGACGGCAATCTTAAATGCCAAAGTTTCAAATCTCCCCTCTCCTACCACACCTTAATGGAGCTTTTTTGATGTGAACCATATATTCATACCACGTAAATTATATTTAAAATATGAAGTGGGTTTTGGTCCTTGAAGAACTTCCAAATAGGTAACAAAGGTGTTAGTGGAATAATGAAATGGACCAGAGGATTTTACTGGGTCCTCTGCAGTGTAGAAACAACGAACTTCATGCTCTTACTGGATGCTAAAAGGACTGGAGTGGAAGGGTTTTGTTACAACTGATGTAAACTATGATTTTTGGGGTTTTTTTCTTTTTTATACTTTATTAGAGAATTTTGAACTAACTTCCAGAGTTATCTTGCACAGGTATGGGAATCTTAAGATTAAATTCTACGTATTCTTTAGTCTGTAACTTTAAAATTTCTAGTTCTTCGAAAGTTAGAAGTGTTGCTGATTTGATGTACGTGTTAGAAAGCAATTGACAGGTGTAATTCAAGCACATCATGATAAATTTGTTGGCATGTTAATTTATAGGCTAAGGACTGAGGATGAGGGTTGGACTTCAACAGGTGCAAAGAATGAAATCTAAGTTGCATTTTTAATTTCCAAATTGAATTATAGCAAATTGAGTTTTACTTCAAAAATGGGCATTGTCAGTGTAGTGAGTTAATCTTACAAGTTTAGCCTGTTAAATGCTTGTATTGAAAATAAAAAATCCTTAAAATGTGGATTCCAGGATATGTTGTAAGAGCTAATCTCACACCTACTTTTCATAGCCATTTTAAAAACAGAGTTGCATAGAGATGGTAACTGTTTTGTTTAGTTTGACAGTTAGGGGTAAGCTTTTTGAGGCAAAATTGTTGTTGCTTAGTTTTAATGTAGTAAGGCTTGAATATTTCTGTGTTAGGTTGTACAGTACTTCTGGAATGTATATTTTTGAAATATTTACCTAAAAATATCTATACATTTTATATGATGAAGTGGTGCTTGTATGCTTCAATTAGATAAGGAAGGTTAGGGTGATATGTTTGTAATATTTTTTTAAAAAGCTTAGAAACTGTAAATAGTCTTCTGCCCATTTCTAGGTAATTTTTTCTGTTGTTCTGTGTTCCATAGATGCCCAGTGATTTTGCAGTTCTATTGAAGCATTGCAATTCTTGTTTGACAGAGTTGTTTTATTTGGAGAAGGCAGAACACATGAAAGCACTTTTGGGTTCTGCTAAGTAGATAAAATCAGTAGCACATTTATGTGACTGTTACTTTTTCTTATAAATACCTAAAAACTTGGGACAAAACTGAAAGAGAAGTAATATAAAATTAATTAAAATTCATTGCCTAGATGATACTGGCTAGAAGTACAACAGTTTGTGCAGGATGCTGCTGCATATGCACAGATACTAAATAAGTACTAAGATGTCTGTTTTCAGTGACCTGTTTTGAGAATCCTGGATATTGTTTTCAGAGAAGGTGATGTAAAGTACACTCGAATCTTTAGTGAGTTTTTCTAGGCAGGTTTTGCTGCATGCTGCCTCTAACAGTTTATTTACTTTCTAATTAAAGCCATCTGGTATTTCAAACTAGTACCTTCATATTCCATAAAGTAAATACTTAATAAACCTTTTAAGTAGTTTTTGATTAGGGCTTGAAAAACCCACTTGCTTGTTCTGTATCAACTTCGCTAGAAAACTTTTTCCTAATTACTAGAGAAAAAGACCTTCAAATTCAGGAGAAATTCTCATTTCTATTTAAAATACATTGTTCTCAAGTGTTAGGTCAGCATCACCACCTGAATAGAAGACAGCTGCAGTGATTCTCCGCTGTTCTGAAGCAGCTGTTGTGCAAAACCTGCAGGGCTCAGTGCTGTTTCCCATCCATTTGGCCCTGTGCCAAACATGGTATGGGATGCTAGAGGGATGTCTGAAGTTTGGGACATCAGTGCTTCTGTACAGCTACATCAGTACTAGTAATGATGTGAAGCTTTCCACAAAGGTCCTTCAAGTCTCAGATGCCTAAACTTGCCAAGTTTGGGGATTAGCACTGTAAGTAAACGTTATTTAGCTAGAGAGTGGTAAGACCGCTTCTCAGTGTATCATTTTAGTTTGTTATAGCAGTATGTATGGTTTTAGCACAAGTAATTTTAAGTTCAGATCATTGAAACTTGTTAGCTATAGAAAATCAAGAAGTAATGTATGATTATAGACTAAGAGCTGGGTTTTTTTTCCCCTTGAAATTGAATTAAATTCATTCAGTTGGAAAGTTGCATTATTGTGCAGTTTCCACATGTGTATGTGCACATTCAGTATCTTGTAGACTTTGTTGCACTGACAACAGCCCTTCAGAATGTAGTGGCTCAAACTATGCTAAAGAGTCAATGCAAATCTATGTTTGCATTTGTATAAAACCTTCAGTGCATTTTTGAGTGCTTTTACTAACGCCTCATGGAAAATCCCTTTTTATTTTTCCTCATGTAATTAGGATTTTTGTCCTCTGCGAAACCATCAGAGGGCCATTGTATATGTATATAGTGTGAAACTATAGATAAAGATGGCAGATGTCCCAAATTATTTACTGATTTTTTTTTTTTCACTCTTACTACAAAAAACTAAGCTTTTGTTAGAAAGGCAGATGTTTTATGGTACTGTGGGCATTATTCTCTTGTTTAAAAAGAGAAGGTGTTTAATGATAAGTATGGACAAAAGCATTAAAACTTCAGATCTTTTCTTAATGAAGAGTATGCATTACTTAAATGTGAGGTTAACATTCAGCTAATTTTCTCAGTTTTGAAGTAAGGTGTTTGAAATAGGCTTTGTGTTAAAAGTGAGGATTAAATTGCACAGACTTTGTTTTTAAATAGTTGTATTCTCTTGAGGTTTTTTTTTTTAAGGATTAAGTTGTAACCTGCTGCATTCTCTATCCTACTGTAGTTGAAAAGCTTTGGAGTAATATTTTTAAATTGCCAATTTCCTTTCATTCAACCAAATATCTAAATTCGGACTCAGAAAAAAGTTATGTTACTAGGCAGGATCTGTCCATGCAAATTCTTATTTACTGAATTTAAAAAGCTGTGTAAAAATATGTTCAGACTTAGCAGCCTTCTATATTAATGGAAAGATTTTGAGCATTAACAAGTACTCAGGAGAAAAAAAAAAAAGCCTAAGAGTTTTAAAACAATAAAATCTCTTCCGGCTAGCGTTGACTGCCAATATCTGAATTCAAAAGTGAGAGAAAAATGTTTAAAAAATCCTTGATAATACTAGTTTTTCATATAGTAAGACATCTTACTAATCTTAATAAGCAGGTTTGAAAAATTAAGCATCCATTAAGCAACACAGCATCTATGTTAATCTTGGGTACCAGTCTTTTTAGGTACTGTGATGCTGTGAGCTTTTAAAGAACTCTATTATATAATAATTATCTGGCAAAATAAAGAAATAAAGCCCAAAGCAAAAAACCACTTCCATTTAAAAGTAATTCACATAATTTGTTTTCAGTCTAATGGTCTGCATTTTGGTGTACAAGAACTTTCTTTTGTCATTTACTATATTTTGATAGATAGAATATAAGAAACACAAATGCTTCTGTGCTGGATGAAAAAATGTCAGGTCGTCTTTCCTAAATATTTCATATTTATTTATGAAGGTATTTTCTCCTCTTCAGATGGAGAGCATGATCTTTATCTCTCAGCAAATCAGGAATTATATATTAAAAAAAACCAACAAACAAAACAAGTAAAAGAACCACACACAACCAAAAACTAACCAAACAAAAACCAACCAAACAAAAAACCCCTAGGGAGTCCTAAGTCCCCATTCAGTGCTCAATCTGCTGGTGAATCCTTCTCATTTGAAGCCTGCAAATTAAGAGGGGGGAATATTACCTCATTATTCTGTATTCTGAGCAGGTCCAAGACAATTAGAGTTGTTTATCTCCTGCTAAAGTAATATATCCCAATTCAGCTTTGCTGTAAAATATAAGGGAAGATCAAACTTTGTTTGTTCTAATAGTAATCCTTAGATATAAAACTTGAAAAATGCTTTAGATGTTTTTTATACACTGCCAGTAGATTTTTTAAATGTGTAGAGGTGTAAAGAACAACAGGCCTGCTTTAGGCATAACAGTCTTTTTCTCCTGGTATTTTAAATGTATTTTAAAAATGTCATTCTCCTGGACTGCATCCTGATAGCTTTTCTTTTTCTTGATTTGCAGTGACAGAAGCAGAAACTTTGTTCACAGATGGTGAAAGCTGGCACTTAGCAGTTCAGTTCCATCTTGAGTGTGCTTATACATTTTTGTATTACTACGAGTATAAAAAAGCTAAACAATGTTTCAATACAGCTAAAGACATAACAAAACTGCAGATTAATCTTACAGGTAAGTTTTGCTTGTACAGCCTATGAGGATGGTTGGTTGGACCAAACTAACCGGCAATTTGTTGGGGTTTTTTTACATATGCAAGTAAAAAAGAACTGTATTTTGAAAAATCTTGACTTTTAGCAGGTAAAACTTATTTGTCTTCTAAGAATTAGCATTACTTGGAAAAGGGAAGAGAAATATGCCATGTAGTTACAATGTAATCCCTAATGTGGGTGTCTGAGCAGCTGTGGCATTACGATCCTTCTCATGTTTCGTATCAAATTCTAGGTCTAGTTGTCTGTTACGGGACTCCTGAAACTAGTTGGTGTCATGATGAATAATCTTTTTGTTTGTTTGGAGACACTTATAAAGAAGTCTGCATGATAATTTCATGGAGTCTTTCACCTTTTATGCCACTAGCCTAGATCTACACCACGTAAATAGCACTTAAAAGTAACTTCCAGGACTGTTGTTATCACAGGGAATAAGTAGAAAAGTCAAATTTCTGATGAACAGTAATATCAAGGATTCAATCACTATGGAGACTTTATATTTATCCTTTTAGAACCTACTATTTTTGGTCAGGCAGATGAAATTGCTGTACTTGCAACTTCATTTAAAGGTACATGTATAGGTATGGGACTATTTGGTCTAGCTGGTCCTGCTAGGTAATCAAAATGACATGAAATGCACACCTTTTCCATGTAAGAACTTTCAATTGTGCCTGAGTAGAAATGCAAAAACGTTTATACATTTTTTTTTTTCTTTAAACTTATTAATGGAAAGCACTAAGGAACTGAAATTTACAGCCTCCTTGCCTATTACACCACTGTATGTCACAAGGCTAGCTGTTTCTTTATACTTAGATTGGAGCTGCAGCTACCCCTGCTTATATCCTGAGTCAGTTTAATATGTTAATTAAAAAAAAAAAAAACAAAACACAACACATACACAAAAACAATCAACTAAGAACAAGTAAAATCAATATGGCAAGTGGCTATTCCTTGATATTCCTCAACTTAGAGCTACACATGTTGGATTTTTTTCCCCCTTTAAAGGTGATCTCTAGATTTTGGATTAATAATTTCCTTAAATCTAACATAGGAAAAAACCCTCTTGTTTGGAGGGGAAAAGAAAAAAAGTTTGGATGCATTGGAATCCCTTGTATTTTTGATTACTTTACCAAGAGGTTATGCTAGTCCCAGAGAGAGATTGTGGTGATTTCTTGGAAAAAATATTGTGAAACTCCAAAAAGTTCTGTGGTTTATCTCCATAAATCTGTTAGAAAAGTTATGAAGGATGTCTAACCTGAAGTTAAATGAACTGAACTGAACATGTGGGAATTGTTGGCATTCTAGACAAATTCATTTGACATGCATGTTTTGGCTAAATGAAAGGAATGTTACATCACCAAAAAAGACTTCACTTTAATGTAAAAATTCAACCTCTAGTAAAGACATTTTTAAGGCTTTTGGAAAGAATTTCCTTTTTAGGAAAGGATTTTAAGAGTCTTTTATTCTTTAGTGTTTGTAATCTTTAGTAGTTGGACATTTTATTATGGCATGGAAATGTATGCTGTTCTTAAAGAGAGAATTTAGAACCAACATTCTCTAAAGTTATTTTAGAAATGTGTGAATAAGTCATGCTTGGTTTGGATTGTATACTTTAAGTCCCATTAATCCAGGTCTGTGCTGTATTCATCATTTATTCAAAAGCATCCTTATGTTCCTCACTACGAGTCACAACCATCAATAACTCCAGAAAACAATTTCCAATAAAAGAAAAGATTGTGGTCCTTTGTGCATATAAATTTACTAAAATGAAGGGTGGTAATCAAAAAATAAATTGAAGATCAACAGATCTGGAGGATTAATAATGCTGAACTCTGAGATCTGCATATTGTCTGCTTATTGTTTTCATGCCCAGTAGTGCATCCCTGGGAACTTTTAATAAGGAACAGAAAGTAAAGTCTCTGTGTCGACTCCCTCTCCTTTGTGAGGATATATGGTAGTATAAAGCAAGCAAACTTTTCCCCCAGCTTCAACATGTGACATGTATTTTCCAAATAAAAATAATTATGTTTTGTCCCTGTAATAGCAAGGAATTCTTCCCTTAAAAAATGGGGTGGGAGGGTGTGCATCTCAGAGCATAAACAATTACAGTTTCTGGGTGTTAGCAAGTAAATGTATTGGTAACCAGCATAACTTTGCGAGTGTTTTATTCAGCTGTTTAAGCAGTAAGACATAATAGGAATTGAATTACAGCATAATGATTTTCAAGCATTAATAAAATTGAGAATTGAGTGCTACCACATAAAATTAGTATGAATCATTACCCAGTATTTCTCTGTGTGTGTCTCTGCAGTGTGCCTTGCGCTTTTAAGGTGATATTTTTAGAACCTTTTTCATTTCTTCATGAACTCCTAACACAGAGCTTTCCCATTAAAAGGGGTAATTGGCAGAAAAAGAGAAATCAGTTTAATTTCTGGCTTCCCTACTGCTCTCTTTCCACCTCCAGGAAGAAAAAGGGGTGACTGCTATTTCACTGCCCGTGCCAGGTAATTCTTACTGATGATGGCCTCACCCTCAGGCCTTTGTCACATGAGCAGTCAATCATCTTTACCTCAAAGATTTTATGTCCTGCAAGATTTTCAAAATGATGATGAAATTGAGAACTTTACTTGGTCTTAATTGGTCCTGCAAAAGTAACAGTGGATCAACATTCAGTCCTCTGTTTCTGTTATTTGACTTTCACAGTTCACATTACATGAGCATTGTATCATCATAATAATAGGCAAGCAAGCCTCCAAATTTTATAGAGTGATTTTTAGTCCCATTTTGTTTCTGGTTAGGATTCTGTTATTTTAAGTTGCTGTCCTGAAATTGTTCTATGATTTCTTTGATTGCAGCTTGCAAACAGGTTGCTAACAGAGGAAGAACAGACATGGTTTTCTTTTCAGTTTGGTATAAATGTCGATTGCCACCCTAAAAACTTGTAAAAGTTGTCAGAGGGTCCAGTAAAGAACTGAAGAAACACCACTGAGAGGAATTCCACGTTGTGCATTCTGAAAATCGATTAATGCAGTAGACAGCCTTCATTGGTTTGCGATTTCACTCTCATCTATGCTACTTTTACAGTATCTTATATGCTGTATTATGGTAACATCATGTCTGTGATCCTTCTTCATAGACCTGAGTCTTCAAATGAAGATTTGAAATATTTAAAATTAGGGCCTTCTAAGATATTATGGGATTTACCTAAATGTCTCCGTCTTGTCATTAGCTTTTAGCAGGCGAATCGAACAATTGTTTGTGGTTTGTTGCTAGGGAATAAGTAAGGAACTGATGAAACTTGATGCCAGTGCGGTTTCAAGAGACAATATGGTGGGTTTGGGGGAATTTATCTAAAAGTGGCTTTGCAAGACTTACCTAGCTGTGTTTGTATATTTGTAATATGTTTTTCTTTGTATGTCATAGCTAGCAGTGAGAGCACATGTGCTTCACTGCTAAATTTCTTAGGTTAATTCTGAATGTGTTTCTCTCTTTATTTTGCTTTTTTGTGAGCATCTTTATAGTATATGATGGGATTACTGGTTTTTAGTGTTCATTAATATAAACTTATATTAATTTGCTGTAGGTGCTTTGGGGAAGAGAACACGATTTCAGGAAAAATATGTTGCACAGCTTATTTTGGATGTCCAAAGAACAGATGAATTCCTCCTTCCTCACAGTGAACTAAGTCCAGCTCCAACACCTCTAGAAAGTTTGACAATGGTATGTATTTGAGAAGAATTGCTTTAATTTCTTAAAATGAATATCTTCTGAAGTTTTTCTTGGGTGTCTGCAAGGGAAAAGTGTATACTGGCTAGGAGAAACTTACTTATGATTTCTGAAAGTTTTTGGAAAAGATGTGGGGTAGGTGCCCAATATTAAAGGACAGGGGGTAAAACAACATATGACTGCAAGATGGGTGTGGCAAATATGATCTTCTATGGTTTATGTATTAATTTCTAATGACTAAGAATGATGGAATTAGGAAAACAGGTAAGAGACAGATTTTCAAAATAGCCTGCAAGGCATCACAGAAATGCACAGGTTCGTAAGGACCGACAGACATGTTTAGTAACAGTGTAACGGTAGGAAATTGGTCTAGATATTCCTACTGCCATGAATTATGTGACTTGGCCCTACTGTTTTGTTGTTTCCAAACAAATGCTAATTCTATGAACATTGTAATTTATACTTTTCAGCCACAGATTATATTACTTTCTTCTCCAAGTTAAAATGACAGACAGTGAACTTCAGGTAGCATACTTGTTTGTAAAAGTTAGACTGAATACTCCTTAAACAATTTGTTCCAGAGGAAATTTGATGGAAAGTCACAAGTACTTGTGCAAGAGCAAACCTTTTTGGCATACCCCTTCTTGCCTTTACCAGGACAAAGTATTTGGAGGTGCTGGCTCAGTAGGGCTTTTTGAATCTGTGTTTGTTTAATTTGCAAAACTGCTTTAAAAAAAAAAAAAAAGAGGAGGACCACTTCCCTGTGTAAGGAATTTAACTGTACTGGCAGAAGGCAGGCTTTACTTAGTTGCACTTTGCTGATACTTAAAAAGAAATCCATACATTCCTAGAGGTCCATTGTTTCTAGCCTGAAAACCTGCATGTTAAGAAAGAATTTAATGTTAATTTGCTTCAGCTTGTATATACATATATATATATATGTATATACATATATATATATAAAAACAGAAGAGGAAATTGTGGATAATGCTATGAGCAACAGTTTGGAAAGGAAAGTCCCCTTCAGCCCTTATTTAAGTAGAAAATCAATATTCAGTTAACCTTATAGTTGCTCTGAATGCTGTTCCTCCTGCATAACAACCAGTATATTTGTAGCACAAGTGGTCTGGATGATACTTCCTTCTGCTGGCTTAGTCAGTTAGTTATTCTATCATAATCATGGTAAATTATTTTCCATTGTGCCATTTTCTGATGTTAGTATTGTTCTTTTTCAAATAAGTCTATATTTTTTCGTATTTTAAAGTCATAATTTTTTCTGCAACTGTTTCTATTTTAAAATATTTTTTCTCCTTGAACAGAATTATGATTTAAATGATGATACAGTGCTTAATGAGATAAAATTAGCAGATGCTGACCAGCACCAGGTACCTGATTTGTGTGCAGAAGAGCTTGCTGTAATCCTTGGAATATGGTAAGTTAGTTCATAGTTACTTAAAAAAAATACTGCATGAATCATTGTGATAATGAAATAATGAACTGGTGAGTTGATGGGACTTTTTTCCTTCCTTATCATATAGTCTGGCTGAAATGCTGAAAGATTTGCATTATATGTGGATGGCATTTTCAGTTATCTCAAAGTGAGCATTAATATCCAGTTCAGAACTTCAGCAATGTTTCATTATTAGCTATATTGTTTGTTTATCCTGGAAAAGCTTCCTGTTCTTTGCCTTAGATTAATCATGTTTCAAATGTCAGGTGGCATTAGCTACCATATGGTGATTAGGCTTTTGTAAATTTTGAAAACATATTTCAAAGTCTGCAATGGTGAGCTTCCTGTTAGGATCAACCACGGCTTTCAAGCAAAATGCTGCCCTGCTATTCCGTGCGGTGGGAATACTTGTATAAATTCAGAGCATCCATTGCTAGTTACAGGGTATAGTACGTAGTCCTCATGGTTTAGTACCTAAGTTTTTTTCTTTTCCTGGCTTTCAGAAATTATATGCTACACGGGTTTTAGAAATGGCACAGAAGAGCAAAAAGCAGCTTGAGATCTGAGGATCATAAGCTGGCTGCTAATGAATATCTTCATTTTCTAATAAATACTTTTTTTTTCTACAATGGAGTGGTCATTTAGCCAATGGCAGCTATCACACAATTTTTCACGTGTGATTTGTTTCAAAAGTATTAGTATGTCAAAGTAAAAACAGTGACTTTCATACCATACATCATTCATACCACTCAAAGCACTTTTCTGATCTGAGAGTTGCAAAATGATGGAATCTGCAGTATTGCTGAAATATCTTGCCCAAGAATAATATATGGAGTTTAGGCCTGGATTGCTGGGTGTACCTGTGGTGTGTCTACCAGTTATTGGCATACAAATTTGCAAGGAAGCGTATATATGTTAAAGTATTTAGCATTGGCTTTTAAGCAAAACATACTTCTCAAACTTTAGCTATAGCAAATTCCTTGTTTTTCTTTCATGCTTGAGGACTGCAGTTCTGTAGAGTAGATACCTGGCTTTAGAATTCCTTTAAGTTTCCAAAGGAGTTCTAACTAGACCTTGTGTTAGGCCTAGCACCACTCTCATGGTATCTGTTGTTGACTGCCATTGTCAGCAGTGGATGTTTTTTCTAATGCAAATTAACTTTTAGAGACTGACCTGGTTTGTTGAAGAAAGGCAGCCTGCAGGTAAAGAAAAAGAGTAAAAGTGAGCAAATTTTTTCCTATACACTTCACTGTGCTTGGTAGTACTTGTTTTACAGCAAATGTAACAGAAATGCCCCTTAATTCAGCTGAGATTTTTGTAGCTAAATGATGTTAATTCAAAATCAGCAGGATGCAGAAATGTTTGTGGATAGCAGAACAAACTGAAAATTGTTACACCTTTTGGAAAACACTTTGTGACAATTACATGGGATTCTATGGAATTACCTGAATACACGTAATGTTTCCTGCTGTGAAATAAGTTTCATTTCAAGTAGGTTACAATGATCAACTGGCTAAACGAAGTGCTATTATGGTATCGGTACAAACACTTTCTTCTCCTCCTACCCAATAACATTTTAAGAGGATATAAACTATTTTTTGAAGTGTTGAAATATCTCATACCAGCTGTCCTTACAAAAATCCAAGCAACATCTCATGCGGTATGCTTAAACCAGCTTGTAAATAACATGCTTGAGCCTGAATCAATTAGATTTTTTTTTCAAACCTGTTACACTGATGTAAGGAAAGAACAACTTATTTATCAGGAAACCATTTATATAAAAAAATAGCAATGTAAACTGTATCCAGCGAGTTCTCTGCAGCATCTGTAATTTGAGGCAGTTTACTTTAAAGTGTCTGGTTATTCTATTTCTTCTCTGCAAATTCCTTTTCTTCAAAATACTGAACAGTCTATGGAACTAAATCTAAAAGAAAACATTTGACTCTTATGATAATGAAGCTGTAGCTAAAACAAAGCGTAGAGGAGGGGAAAAACACTCCAATCTGCCTTGCTTACACAAAGGTTTCCTATTCCATCGTATCCAGATTTTGTAGTACCTGTATAAGAAGAAAGTGTCTAGAGCTGTTTCCAGATCATCCCACTGCAGGAGTTTTGCAAACTAAAGTAAATATTAAAAGAAACTCCTAGGACTGCAGAAGCTAGGACTTTTTTTTTTTTTCATATTTTATATGAAAATAACTAGTCATGACGGTATAAAATTTATTTTATAGTCAAGCCCTAAGACTGGCCAAAACTTCGTATAGAGCCTCGACCCGATCTTTCAGAGGCTGATGGAAAAAGATATTAAAGTTCCAATTTAAAAATAAAATATATATATATATATATATATATATATATATAAAAAGAATGGGCCAATGTATTATTTTAAATAACGTGTTAATATAGCATAGATGCCAAAGTGCTGTGAAAGTGAGAGGGGAGTGTATTCCCTTGTCATTTAGAAATAGCCCGAATTAGATCACTGTTAGAATAGACAACACTAGCTGTGTGTCAGCAGTTTGGGAAGAAAATCCCTTCTCATCACTTGATTCACTATTTTTTAATAGGGGAAAACTTCTAGAAATTAGACATGGCTGTAGAAAATTCTAAGAAAGAGAAGAGAAATGTCCAGTGGCTGGTTATTTCTTAATCCTTTGCTGTCTCTCAAGGATCAAATCAGGTCAAAATAGTGTGTTATACCGGAGGTACCTCAGCTCAGTCAAAGACTATGCACCAGTCTTCAGCTGGTAAGGAAAGCATCAGGAAGCCTAACTTTTATTATACAGGAATACATTTGATAATAATATATTATGCAGTTCGCACAATGAGCTGTAGGTGCGTATTTGAAACAGCTGCATAAGCGCTAAATAGCATTAGAACGAAAGGATTTTTAACAGAATTACCAAACATGAGCATTTGAATTAATTGAGTAATTAGAAAAAAAATCCCAATATACGTGTTGGCATTGGAAATGGGAAACTTGGGTAGGTGAAACAGGGAAACATTTAGCTACTTGAAATTTAAGAATCTAATCTTAGCTGACTGTTGGTTCTCTAATCAATGGAGAAAGCAGCACCTGCAGAGTGTGATTCCTTTCACTTCAGGCACTTATTTTACAATGGATTGGAATCGCTCCCTACTTTTATCTGTATTTTTGCATGGACTCTGAAGGAATCATAGACAGCTAGCTAGATTAAATGCCTAAATTTTACACCATTAAAGCTAGGTAAGATGGATCACATGCTTACTAAGATTTTATTTATACATACGTGTGTGTGTGTGTGTGTGTGTATATATATATATATGATTGCAGTCGTCTTTGCGCTTTATAGTAAGGTCAGGCTATATAGCTTGTATCAGAAGTACAAGGCAATGGCAGGTAAACAACTGTTTTCATCTGTTTTTATAAGAGAGAGCATTCTCTTTTCCAAGCCATTGAGATGGAAAAGGTTATGTTAAACTGGCTGTGGAAGGCCAGAGCTTACACGTGTTGTCCTATGAAAGTAGCGTTAAAAGTGATGAAGGTTTTTCTGTTAAATACTTTTTGGCACTCCAGCCCATCTTTACAAACATATCGTGTAAGTGTAAATTATTATTATTTCTTTGAAACAAACCAATTACAGGTGCCAGACAGTTTAGTGATCTCACCATGGTCTGTTTATGGCTGTTTAAAATCATTGCTGCAAAATATATTGCTGTGCACCAGTACATACAGCTGTGTGAAGAGATTTCACTGGGGAAATGAACTTCCTGTCTAGCTATTCATAATGCTTGCATAAAAAACGTTATTTACTTGAAATACCTTTGCCAATCTTTGAAAACGCTTGTAAAGTGATCGATTTGTGGGGTTTGGCTCTTTTTCATTCACAAAATTAACACAGCTGCTGTAACTGCATAGAAATACAGCAAATAGCCATAAAAATACATATTTGGAAAGTCTGACCTATCTATTCTTCATCATCTATCTCACGCCAGTTAACTGTAGTTTTAAGCAGTTACCTGAGGAACTTGATTTTGCATTGTGTGCACTTGCTGAGAGGTAACATGCCAAGAAACGTAAGCAAACAAAAACTCAGCAGTTGTTTTCATCCATCTAACTTTGTCTTCAAGAGTGACTGTGAGAAGATACCTAAGGGTGAATAATAACAGGGCAAGCATGTCTTGCTCCCTTGCCCAGCCTCTAAATGGTGATTTTGTGAGCCCAATTTGGCTTGTTTGCATGGCAGCCCTCAATGGATCTCTCAAATATTTGTTGTCTTCCCTTGAGCCCATGTAAATTTCTTGCATCAGTAGCATCCTTTGGCAAAGGTGTCTGCTGTTCAAAAAGACCTCCTCCAGGTAGTTCTGGTTCCCAGTAGCTATATTTAGTGACTTAACAGTCTTATTTCTAACAGTTTTGAAAACTTCTGCAATGCCCCTCTTTGGTTAGTCCTAGCCCAATCAGACATTCCTTCTGTAGAAGTTGTTACATGTTTATAAGGCATAAAACATCATTATTCATCATCATAAAACAACAACCATTTTAGTTGTCTGTTTCTGAAATTTTTCCAATACTGAATTGCTGCTTTTGAAATGAAAGGTCCAAAACAGAACACACTATTCATGGGTGGACAAACAAAGGCTTTATGTCATGTTTTAGGTAGGCTTTTTGTTATTGATTTGTATACTTCATGTAGTATGCTCTAGTACGTTATTCTCTATTACATTCCTAATTAATTACTTGCATTTTCATTTACCTTTTTAACAGCTGCCTAGTACTCAGCTAATGTTTTCATGCAGCTGCAGTGCTAAGGAGTGGCTCCTGAATAGAAGTGGTCAGATTGGAGCCCATCGTTTTTTGTTCATTACTTGACATTTTTATTACCCTTTTGCTCTATCCTGTAAGGTGTTTCTGCAGCCCCTTATTGCCTATTCACGTCCTTACTTCAAAGAAAGTCATCTCATTTGCAAGCTTTCACTATGCATTCTCCTGTGTCCAGTTTATTTATTAATATTATAGCACATGGATCACAGCACAAAACCTGTGAAGGATTACAGTGGTGACCTTCTCTATTGGGATGGCATTTTGTCTCATACCATTTCCTATCTTTTAATCAGTTACTGACCTTTGCCAAGACATTCCCTCTTATCTCATGTGAATGCTCAGTTTCTTTGAAGTCCTTCTTGGTGAGGGACTTCTAAAAAAAAAAAAAAAAATCTTAGAGATCCAAGTTGATTTCATCAGTCAGCTTATGTATGTCCTTATGCTGGTTAAACCTTCCAAAAGCCCCCAACAGGTTTGTAATGCAGGTTTGTTTTCTTTTTACAGAAGCCTGTCTAACTCTCCCCACACACAGTGTATTTGTCCAGGTATCTCTAGTCCTTCTATTCATTATATAGTCTCTCCTTACTTCCTGCAACAGATTATATGTTTACAACCCAGTAGTTACACTGATCCCCTGACACCAGTTTTGAAGGCTGATGTCATTTTTGTTGCTCTCATCTTCAGGCACTGAGGTAGTTTTAAATGAGGACTTAACTATTTCATCCCAAAACTCATTTTAACCTTTTTTTTCTGAATACTGTTTGGTCCTGTTATCTTCTTAGCATCCAGCCTCCTAGCGTGTAACCTCTTTTGCAGCTTTTAATTTGAGAAAGATTCTTCTCTCCTGTAATTCTCTCCCTTACCCAAAAAGGCTCTCTGGTGGGAATTTTACTGTGTTCTTCTACAATAAATGCTAATGCAATGAATTCATGTAGCTTCTTTGCAATGGTGTTTATACCAGGGCTGTCATTTTGGTCCTGTGGACTCTCACAATTTTTGGTCCTGCTGTATTGGAAGAAGGATTTAGCACTGATTGTGACTGTCTTAGTTGCTCCTTAAACATTTTTTGGATTCCGTAATTATATTTTTAGATCTTTTGTTATTATTATTTAATATTCCAGAGTTTTTGGCCATTTCTGTATTCTGCATTTTAATACAACTTCAGCTATTTGAAGAACAGTTTTATTTTTAATAGATTTTGACAATGTTCTTTAACATTTGTCAACTTTCTAAAACAGTTCTTGGAACAGATATATTTAGTCATAATCCAAAAAGTTAGTTAGTTAAACTAGATACCTTATCCATTTGGCTGCCAAAGTGGTTCGGATTAATCAGATTAGAGAATTGGTTGTAAGCTGTAAGGAATGAGCTTTTGCTGATTTACTAGAAAATACTTTTTTTCTGCTGCAGAGTAGAACTTGCTCTAAGTTCTACTTGTTTTACTTGTACTTGTCTAAAGAATGTCTATATCTCTTTTGTTTTCTTTCCCTCTTGCATTTCATTCAACTCCCTAAGACAGGATTCAAGAGCGGACAGAAAATACCTCGCAAAGCTGAATGATGTGGTGATTAGTGATTTCTCTCCATATTGTTATGAAAAGATGCCTGATCATAGATGCTATAGCAACAGATCCTAAATTACACTCCGATTTCAACTCCTGAAATTCTGTGGGGTGAACTGCTTGAACTGTCCTTGGAATCAGAACAAATACATGGCACAGAAGTGAAATGTTCTTAAAGTACTCTGGCAAGAGCTAACGCAGTTATTAAAAATGCTTAAAACCAAGCTACAATTCTACTCTAGATTCAGATTTAAAATATAGCTTTGTTTGGTTTGATTCAGTATGGAAAGTCATTAAAACAATTTCATTTTTCTCTTATCTTTCAAGGTTTGCATTACTGTACTTATGTATCTTAAAGCATTGTACATAGATGTGGCAGAAGTGGAAATTAGAGATCTATTTTAGCACTGCTTTGATGTGGAAGAACTGCATCTACATGCATCTGTATGCTTCAAACAACTGTGACAAAAATCTGTCTAGAATAAGGAGAGGATTAATACTGTCTGCTTGAGTCAATATATCTTTACATATATACATACATACATTTAAAAAAATTCACTGCACACACTGACGATTATGTTTACTTCAGTGGGGTTTTGTAGTCGGATGTCATCATCTTCACCCCCCAGAAACTTTGGGGAAAGTTTGATAAGAAAGCATCAAGAAAAGCACTATTAAAGAGTAGATCTCCTAAGTTACAAAAGAAGAGGGGAAAGGAATCTTGTCTCCTAATAGAAGTACAAAATTGACTCTTAGAAGGGGATGTAATTATCCTTTTGCTCTGTCTCTCAGCCTACCTGTATTTGGCTGCAGTCTTTTGAATAAATGCCATTTGCATTGGCAGAGTAGAATTTGTTTCAAACTCATCCCTTTATTTCCTGAATGCTTCATCTGTACTCAGGCGGCTCTAGTTTGATGAATATTGGTGGTTCCTAAAGAATGGGCATTTTAGAAATGCTGAAGCAGTGCTCTCCAGAAAGAACTTTCCCTTCTTGTGATGGCGTTTTTTTGGTTGGGGTTTTTCCCTCCCCCCTCTTCCCTCATAGAATAGAGGTGAAATGTGGAAGAGACTTGTGTCATCGTGAAGGAGACTTGGCAGTCTGCTACACAAATAATTCTATTTCTTTTTGTGGGGTGCAAAAATAAAGAGATAAGAGTGCTACAATGGCACCAATTTTTTTTTCCTATCTTGAGTGCTTTGCTGCTTACTCTTAGAATTCTTTTATTATGTCTTAATACTTTATTGTGTCTTTTCTTTAAAGGAAAATAACAGATCTTAAAGCTCCCTTCCAACCTAGACGATTCTATGATTCTATAAAACACATCAGGCACTTTGGCCTTTTTTCACAACTGACAGATAAGTAAGTGGTGGGGGAGATAATTTAAAAGTAAAAAGCAATATAGTATAAAAAAGTTTCAAAATTAATTATTGCTACTCATTGGTAGAATTTACCAAAAGAAAATCAGTATATTTTACCTTTTCTATCTTTACCATTTTAGACTAGAAGCACTAGAAGGCAGGGGAATGTTCTCTATTGAAAAGCAGATTCTTACTTCATTTGGGATATTGTGTCACTCTGTAAATAAATGGCTATTTACTGTATTTCTCAAACTGTTTTCTTTGTGTGGTCTCCTTTCAACTCTCAAGGCTTGTGTATAATCTCATTAAGTATACTGAGGTATGAAGACAGTGTAAACTCATTAGACAGCCACATCTTTTGTTGTTCCTCAGAGCCTACAGTATGTCCTGGACAGAGCATAAATATTACATTTGTTATTCTTCAGGAAGAAAAATTAAACTAGATTAAATTTTTTTTCTAAGATTAAAGGGAAAAAAAATCTTAGCAAAAAAAAAAGTAAAACTAGTCTTTCTGTATTCTACATGAGGTAGTTGGAATAGGATGGCAAGAGAGATCAGTGTTGTGATACCTGGTAACATGCATAACGTAGAGAGAAATTTTTAAGTACAGCATAAAAAAAGCTTATTTCCAGATTTCAGTAAGAAATAGGCTCCATTCTTCCTTTTGATAACAGAACATAAGGCTGAAGAATATGAACTGTAAGTATCATTAAATAAAAATTTAATGACATTGTTGAGGTTGGAAGGAGGCCTCTAGAGACCATCTAGTCCAATTTCCCTGCTTGAAACAGTCAACTAGAGCAGGTTGTTCATGGCCATGTCCAACTGGGCCTTGAATATCTCCAAGGATGGAGACAACACAACCTCTCCGGGGAACCCCTTCCTGTGCTTTACCACCCTCACATTAATGAAGGTTTTGCTTACTTTTTTTAATGGAATTTTCTGGATTTCAGTTTGTGCCCATTGTTTCTTGTCCTTTCATTGGGCACCACTGAGAAGAGTCTGGTTCTGTCTTGTTTACTCCCTGCCATCAGGTATTTATTCACATTGATAAGATCCCCCTCAGCCTTTTCTTCTCCACATTAAACCATCCCAGCTTTCTCACCCTCTCCTTGTATGTCAGATGCTCCACTATTTTAACCATCTCTGTGGCCCGTTCCTGGGTTTCCTCCAGTGTGTCCGCATCTCTCTTGAACTGAGGAGCTCGGAGCTGGTGGTGGCACTCCAGGGAAAGATCACCTCCCTCAGCCTGCTGGCAGCGCTCTTCCTAATGCGGCCCAGGAAGCTTTGGATGACTTGCCGCAAGGGCACATTGCTGGCTCATATTTGACTTGGTTTTCACCATCACCTTTTCTGCCAAGGTCATTAGCAGGTGGTCTACCCCCAGCCTGTACTGGTGCATGGGTCTATTCCTTCCTAAGTACAGGGTTTTGCATCATGTCGCATCATCAAGGTCATTAATGAAGATGTTAAACACTATGTGATACCTGGGATACACCACTAGTCTCTGGCCTCCAGATGGACTTCATGCTGCTAGTCATAATCCTTTGAGACTGGCAGTTCATCTAGTTTTCAGTCCACCATACTCTGCATTTATCTAGTCCGTATTTCGTCAGTTTGTCTATGAAGATGTTATGGAAATAACATCTAATAAAGCGCAAGTGGCTTTCCAAAGTGAAGGTAAAGTCCTCAATCTAGTCATCTCATCATGGAAGGCTGTCTATCTGGTTAATCAAGCAGGATTTCTTCTACCTAAATGTATGCAGACTACTTGCTCACCTTCTTGTCCTTCATATCACAGATTGGTAGAGGTTGGAAGGGACTGCTGGATATCATCTTGTCCAACCCCCTACTCAGGCAAGGTCAGGACTTAGCAGTTCCCTTTGCAGAACTGTATGAAGTTCCTGTCAGCCTGTTTCTCCAGCTGGTCAAGATCTCTTTGGATAGCAGTGCAACCTGCTGGTATATCAGCTGCTCCTCCCAGTTTTGTGCCATCAGCAAACTGCCCCATCACCCAGATTCTTAACAAAGATGTCAAACAGTATTGAACTCTGTATTGATCCCTGGGCTTCACCACTAGTTATTTGCTTCCAACTGGACTTTGTACTGTGGATCACAACCTTCTGTTTTCAGTCCACCGCACTGTCTGCTCATTGGCTTCTTCATGAGGATCTTAACAGGAGACAGTGCTGAAAGCCTTACTGAATTCCAGGTATACAATGTCCACTGATGTCTGCAAATCTACCAAGCCAGTCATTTCATCACAGGTTATCAAGTTGGTCAAGCATGAATCTGTACTGACCACTCCCTCCATGTGTTAGGAAATGGCTTCAGGGATGATTTGTTTTATATCCTTTCCAAGGAATGAGGTGAGGCTAACCTGGATGCTCCTTTTTGCTTTTGCTGAAGATAGGGCTGACATTTGCTTTCTTTCGGTCTTCAGGAACTTCTCTTGATTGCCATGACCTTTGAAAGACAATTGAGATTTCAACAGGCAGCCTCTATTCTATTCTTGTGGCTAGTAACAAGCTTTTAACCATAATATTGACTGTTATTTCTGCAACGGTAATTGTATCATGTGTACAAAGAAGAATTAACAAAATAGCAAGAAAAAAGTTAGACTGGGGGCAAAGTCTCCTCTTCACAGTAAGGTATGTAAAGTAGGGACCATAACTTCAATCTGTGATCTATCATCACAATTAATATACTATCTTTACAAATTTAACCTATAACGTGAAGCCTGCTGCAAAGTTTAAGGAATTGTGTGGTGAATTTAAGCTTATGTATAGCCATTATATAGGTTTAGTGATGATCCCTACTCTGTGGTATGACTTAGGATATATTTTCACTCGGTATCTTTTGTTTTCACAGGGAGCTTGAATTGTAGCTTTTTGTGCCACTTGGAAGTATCTCTTGTAGTATATTGGTAAATGTTGGTGGGCTGTTGTCTAAGTAGAACATCCACCCATGTAGAGTTGTAAGCCCAGTTTATCATCTCTGTAAACACGTCCAATTGTGAATAAAATAATTTTCTTATCTCTGTGTATTCTTCTGGTTTGCCCTCTTTGTGTACCACAAGCTAGTGGTAATGCCGGTGAGAGAGAGATGCACCCCTGTGGTCATGTTCCTTGAGTGACTAGCAAGAGGGTATGTGTTCAACATTACCCTTCAGCACTTTTTGAGCATTTGTGGTTTTTTGCTTTGCAGAATCTGTGTTCAGTTAGTCATAGAATTTTAACTCAAAACAGACCTCTGTAAAAAGAGGGAATGGATTTAAAGCTGTTTAGGATTTGTAAAATTATTATTCCCATGAGCTTAAACTGAGCAAGACGTTTCAATTTAGAATGGTCTTGGAAAGGCACTACTAAAATATCTTGGTCCCCCAAATGATTCTATTTTTCTGTGACTGCTCCTAGGCCTAAGGCCTTCTGCACATACCGTACTCCTGTTTGTCATTGTAACGCTTTTTCAGAATGTCCTTTAGATTCCTGCAAGTTTGAAAAACGTGCTCTGCATAGTGATATTCTAAAGATTAAATCGGCATTGGGTTTTTTTGCTTTTTTTCTTTACAGTATAGACTTCCAAAAGAACAATCCAATACACAAATTAACAGAAGAGGAACTTCTGGCTTTTACTTCAGTAAGTAACTTATCTGGACTTCTTAGTGAATATGTTTTCACTTAATATTTAAGTTAAGTACCAAGCAGTAACCTGTCAATCATATTAATCATTGAACTGTTTGTAAACCAAATTTGGTCTAGTACTCAGTCTTTTAATTAACTTTTTCTTATTACAAGAAATTAAAGTGATGCTGAAGTTCAACCCAGTTTTAAGCCAACCTCATACAGCATAAGCTTGACATCTAAAAATTTAATCTCACTTGAAACATGCACAAAACATTTTTTGTTTTATTTTTTATGAATAAAATGTAATATTAAAATATGCATTTTTAGAGCAAACTCTTCCTGTAGCACTAGAGTTGAAAGTGCTCTTCTTTGAATACTGTTTAAGTGGAGTTCAAAAGGAATTTCAGCTTTATTCTGTCAGATTTATTCAGTCTGTGTATCAGATGTTCTGCTTAGATATGTGTCTTCCCAGGTCAATAGCTGATTTGCCGCAGAACAATTCTGTAACTTCCAAAGAAGCCTCGAGAATTCTAACTCAGTATTTTTTCAATGTATTTTTTTTTTTACTCAAGACAAAACATAATTTGTTTCTTTCCTCAATCTTTTTTGGGTTTGTGTGTTTTTCAACACTAGGTTATGGGGGGGGCGGGAAAGGCCAGTGATTATATTGCCATTTTTTACTTACTTTCCACAATGTTAGACTTCAGCTTTGATGCAGTAAAGAGGGCTTGCCCTCATACCCAAGTGTTGTAGCCTGAGAACTGCTAGCCATAGTAGTGCCACCTGAAAAAGTAAATTCATGTTAAGAGTTTGCAGATAGGATCTCAGCAAAATCCCTTTGGTTTCAATTGAGCTAGAATTTTAGCACTGCCACAGTGATACTATTACAGTATATATTTTTTTTGCAAAAGTAATGTTAATGCAAATGTAAGAAACTTCAAGACATGCATATAATGTCATTAAAACAAAGCCTGCCATTTTTGTTGTTAAAACAATATATTTTAAATTGAGGGGGTTCTGTGAAACCTCAGAATTTTGCTTCTCGTACTGTATTTCCAGAATAATGAAACTAGGAGTGGGGTTTACTTGTGTCCTGGTTTGAGCGACACAGGACTAATATCTCTTCTAATACTTGGGAAAACTGCACTTTTAGAAGACTCCAGTGTCTGAATTTGTGAAAATAGTTACTTTATAGCCAGCTATGGTGTGTGGGTTTCAAGGTCTCAGTGTTTTCAAGCTCGCCAGGTACAGGGATGAGGAGCGAGACCTGAGCACTTGACCCAAGCTAGCCAACAGGATTATTTCATACCATGAACGTCACATTCAATATAAATTAGAAAGTTTCTGCGAAGTTCTATCTCTCCCTTGATGGCTGCCATCCTGAGAACTCCTTGTCTGAGTGCCAGACCCCTGAGGCCTTCCCTTTCTCCTGAAGCCATAGTGCTTGCTGTGTCTGACACTTGCTGTCCACTGCTGGGAGTGCACAGCTTCCCACTGATAGAATTGGCTGAGTATAATCTTTGCATATTCTGTATTGTTGTCAGGATCAATATCGGTTCTTTAGTGCTATTAATGTTAATTATCTGGTCTTATTCTCTTAAATCTGTTTGTATTTCAACTCCCGGGTTTCTGGGTTTCCTTATTTTTTCCTTGATTCCCCTTCCTGGGTGGGGATGGGTCATTGGGTGATGGAATGATTGTCTAAACGACAATAAATTGTTGTGGGCTTCTCAAACCATAATGACTTGTTTTAACACTTGAGTTTTCAAACACTTAAACACTCTCCAGGTTTTACAGCAGAGCAGAGAAAGTCAAGGTAGCACATATACTAGGCAAGAAAGATAATCAGCTTTACTGTTATCTGACATTGCTTTAGAAATTGTATTACCTGTTGTGTGAGATGTAAGAGCTCTGTTGGGTGAATTCATAACGATGAGAAAATTTAACTGCATTTTTCTGCCATCTAGTGGCTGATTCCTCAAAAATCACAGGAGAGCTGATGAACTTGCTCCTGAAATATTTATTGAAGTGACTGTGAGGAGCTTATGTTTTCATTCATTTATTTATTTATCTTTTTATAGATCATCTCAGTCAGCTACAGCTTGCTTCATGCTTGTAAGATAAGCAGCCACAATCAGGATAGATCTCCAGAGAAACACACCTGAAAGTTATGTGTAGGCTTCCCTATCATTTTGTGCTCTGAGTAGCAAAAAAGAAGTGTCTATATGAACAGGAATGTAGATCTCTCTAATACTGCAAAATTCAATGAACAGAAGTGACTTAGAGAGGTAGCTGGTAGCCTAAAAATTAGAGGAAATAATACATTTCATTATCAGAATAGTGTTTTTTTAAAATTTTAGTTAATGTTTCCAAGTTAACTGGATGTAGGGACACAATTCAATCTTACCATTATTTTCTCTTTTGATCTGGACGTATGTTTCAAAGACACAAACAAGAACAAGGATGAATTGTAACATGACCATCCCAAATCTTTCCTGGAAACTGAAAGCGGGAATCAGATATTAGCTTATATAATTTCTTTTCAATAAAGGCATCTTTTGTGGAGTTTGCACCTGAGCCTAAAATTGTGGATAGTCACTGCAGAATTTCATAAAAATCTCTGAGCTCTTCTGCATCTTAACTCTGAGACACCGAGGCAAGCAAATTCATCGCTGTGTTCCCTGGCAGTAGGGATGTTCTGTGTGAATGTTAACACAGCCTTGGTTCTTACGGTGTCTGCTAGCTGAGTAAATCAGTGGCACCACAAACGTTATCACTTGTATTTAAGGTATTTACCAAGCTTTGGTATTACCTAGTGAAACAGGCAAATGAGCACTGTATCAATGTTGCTCTAGTAATTTCTTTAGCATCATTTAAACTGCTGTGTGTGTGTGTGTGTGTGAGCAGGCATCTTCTCAGCCTACATGTGGATTCCTAAATCTGCAGGCTGGTTAGATGGTTGTCATGCATTCATCTGATATCTGCTGAAATTTGTTTCCTGAAGAAAGGAGGGCATTTCAAGATATCTTAGAAAACTTGAGAAATTGAAGGCATTTTTAATAGATGAGTCCTCTCATCTATTCCTCTAGTCCTCCCATCAAGAGATCCTCTTGCTTTGGACATTGCAAAACAAATGCATGTGACCTGCGATTTCTCTTGAGCAGAGAGAATTAAGGTCCAGGTAGTACGAGAAGGAAAGGATGATCAAAGTGAACTCAAGTAGAAGATGTGGTCCTGCCTCATACTAGGCGTACTTTGGCAAACAGGCATTTTAAACTCCCTTTTATATCTGTAGAAGTGGAAAATTACTAGATCTGTAAGATATATATGTATACTTTAAACAATATGGCTTACAGTCCTAAAAATAACACTGTTAAGTCACTATTAGTCACTGCTTGGTGACTACATTCAAATACAAAAGAATTGCTGCTTTTGATTTACTGAAGTCACTTGGGAAGAGTTGCCATTGTCCTAAAAGTTCTAACTTTTGTAACTAAGAATTACTTTTAGTCTTGCTAGTTTTTGAAGCAAGGTGTGGGGGTTTATCAATCCTGTGTACTTCTGTACGTAGTCTTATTGGCTGGGATAGCTGCTCTTGAAACAATAATTTGGACATCAGTGCTTGAGGTGTTCTAGTCAAATCTGTTCACTTATCATCAACATAATATTTCAACTTTTAAACTGTTAATCTATAGTTGAAACTAGGTACGTTTGATTTTCTTTTTTTTTTCTGATTATAGTTAAATTGTTGATTTGATATCTTTACATGAGGAGTAATGTAGCTCACGTATACTTGAGAATAACCACAAAATTAAACATTTGATTTTAAGGGGAATTAAATATTCTTTTTTCTCACACAATGGTTTAGAGAAACAGTTATAATGTTTTTAATAAACTCTATTTTGTTAGGCACTTGGACTCCTAAGAAAGCTAAGATCTTGTTTAGAAATCAAATATCAAACAAGCTGCTTCAGAGACACAGTTATGCATATAATATTTGGCAAACTTTCTGATTTAGCTAACTGAATATTGCATTTAAAAGCCATTTTTAAGAGAGGAAAAGAGGGGCAGTAAACCAGTAGTGAAACCTGGTGCTTTTCTGTTAGAATTACCAGTTTCGTCCTTATAATAAACTATATTATAAATAAAAATAATTCCCAGATCTTAGTGGTTAGTTTTACAGTGCCTAATTTGCTTCCTTATCGCATCTTTAATTTCAATTGATTGTTTTTAATGTAAAAATACAAATCTAAAGTCTGCTGGGTTTTATAGTGGGCAGCAGTTTTTCCCTAGAAGTTCACAAGTACATCACTGATCTCTGTATATCAGTGGCCCAAATACTTATTTTAGGGGAAAAAAAAAAAGTAAAATCCATTTTGTAAATGAGCAAAAGTAAGGTCTTAAAATCACTTCTATTAAATATTTGCTGTTTTCATTATTTTGTATAGGTAATGCAGTTAAAACAATATACTAAAGAGGATATTAACAGCACTATTATATAAATGTACATGATATTTCAGTATATTTTTTAAAAGAATTTTTAAAAAATTACATTTAAAGCTTTATAAAATATGTCCGTCATGTGAATGTAAAGTTTAGAACAGGAAGCTAAAAAGTATTTCTGAAATGTAAAAGAGTTCCAGGAACATATGAAAGCTCTAGGTAAGAACTGGTAAATCTTTATGTTTTAATTTTAAGATTATATAGTCCTTGCAGGGAAATAGGAAAGGATTAAATACTGGGTGATACTGTATTTTTCTCTTACAAAAGAGAAAAATGTTTTTTTAAAAAAACGTTAATATGATTAGACTATACAATACGAGTTCTTGCAGCTTTATGGAAGCTTATACTATAGTTTATAGTTTACATACTGGGGAGGCAATTCAGTGTTTTGTAGTCTGATATGACATGCCAACAGAACATGCAAGATTAAGGAGCTGCAGCTGGTTCTTACCATTACCCCTTCCATCTGTCCTAACCCTCACTTTGTCCAGGAAAAATGGGCTTTGTGGTAAATGTGATGAGCACTTACCCCAGGGTGGGAGAATATTACTTTTTTCCCTTCTTATTGTGATATGATCAAGGGTGTTTGAGTGGTAGCAACAGTATTAAGCTATAGGAGACTGAGGAGAAAAAGCAACCAGAAACTGTGGGAAGAGAAGCCTCTTGCTTTGTGCTTCCCACGTCTTAGCCCCATATTTTCATCCTTTGGAATCCACAGAAAAAAGATGTCAAGGGAAAGAAAAGGGACCGTGGAAAATTTAGTTGCATTGTTTTCTTATATTCCTGAGACTTCTGTCATTTATGGAAAGTAGAGCAGTTGGTTTCCTTATTAAGTGGTGAAAAACGGGAAGTGGAAGCTCTGGCAGCTCTTCTGTTTATCGACACTTTGAACAGGTGAGGATATCTTTCTTAAAGAGGAAAAAGACAGCTTTTGTTTTACTCAGAGTAAAAAACTTAAAAATTATTCATCATCTTCTTACAAAAATGCCTGATCGTTCTGAAATTGTTCCAAAAGTGCCATGAAGGGTACCAGGGTCTGATGAAGATCTTGGAGAATGTGGAAGGAGTCTGTCAAAATCTAAGGAATACTGTGTATTCCAAAGGTGGACCAGATGGGAATGCTTCATGTCTTGTTTTTCCACTGTGTTGAGCTACTGATTCCATAAGAGACTGTTTTTACTAAGGAATTTGAGAATGGTTGGACAGATTTTTTTTTTTCGGAGGTGGGCATTTATTGAGTGTAATAGAAACTGATGTTGTATGGTACCTTTGAAAATTGCAGCAAGGAATTATAGTGTACATTTTATTGAGAGTGTGTGTGTATATGCATATATGAATACTTTTTCTACGTTTCATTGTAGGAAGGGGGCTTTGGGAGAAGGGAGTGGAAGGTGGAAGTGGGAATGCTTTGTTTTTCTCATCTTTTGTATGGCATTTGTGATTTTAATGTGGAACTAGAGAGCAATCGAATCACGGCATATGATATTTTTAATGTTAAGCCTTCCTATCAAAATCTCTATAAAACTAACATGCCAATTTGGTTTCTAAAGAGAAGTTGTTTATATAGCTTAAATAAAAGCAGTGCATTTTTCTCTGCTGAGAAAATGGCTGCAGTTTTCTTTATGTTTTATAACCAGCAAGAGTATTGAAAAGCTCATTAAGAGTGCCATGTGTCTGTACTGCTGTAACTTTCGTGGCTTTATAAAAAGTCTCTTTCACTTCTTTTCTAAGCTGCATTGCCCGTTTTGAATAGCCTCTGTTGGTTACAGGATTATAACGCTGCAAAGACTTTCTCTCAGCAAAATCCTGCTAGTACTAGTAAGGCTTTTTTTTTTTTTTAAGTAAATGAATTCAAAGCTATTCTCTTCTTTCTTTTTTTCTTTCTTTCTTTCTTTCTTTCTTTCTTTCTTTTTTTTTTTTTTCTTCTAAGCACTTTTATTCAAAAGTCTGAATCATTTTCCAGGAATGTCAGGATCTGAACACTTGCTGCTAATTTAATGCATGTATGCTTTCTGGCCCATCACACATTACTGGGAAGCTGGATTGAGTATAGCAAAAGGGAAGCTACCTCTTTCTGCTGGAGTATCATGTGCAAAGACTCAACTAAGTTTTCTTAGAAGCTTATTCACAAAGTGTCGGGTGCTTTTGCTTACGATGTATTGTGATAGGAAATTAACCTAGTGTTTTCAGTTATTTTTGCTGCTGTTGTATTGTATGCCTTTAGGTGTTTTAGGGTAAACTAACTGGGTACTGTAGTATGTGTGTTGCAGGGTAGGGGGGAAGCTTGCATTCCATTCCAAAACTGGGATTAAGTAACAGTCTGTTTGAAGTTGTTTTATTTTACAAAATATCAGATTTCAACATAATTGACACTTTTATCCCTTTCAACTTTGTTCTCCTCTGTGGTCTACATTCTTCCCTGAGTCCATGGGACCCAAAACTCTGCTTGCATCATATCTTACAGGAGAGGATTCCTGATTTATTGTGTGCCATTCTGAGTAGGAGGAAACTTGGGATAGCCTTTCCTTTCTAGAATAGTCTGCTCTTTCGTATAATCTGTACAGAATTGCTCAAGCAATAGATTTTAGTGGTCTCACTGAAACAGCAGTGGTAAGAGAACATGAAAATCATGTTTAAATATTAATGGTTATTTGCTTGTCTAAAGGTTTGAGAAGTTAAGCAGGCAAATTTGATGACAGTTAGTAACATTTTTCCCACAGCAGCCTTTCTTCTCCCCCTCCTCCTTCCTCTTTATCTATCAGCAGCTCACTTATTTTTACTAGCAACCTCTCTGACAGCCAGTTGACATGTTGCAGGCTTCCCTTCCCCCTCTCGTGTCCTTCACCAGTTATAACTATTGTAATTTACTTAAGGAAGAAAGATTTCATTGCAACAAGAAGATGAAATTAAACCCCCTATTCAACAAAACACTGTCTGAGGTATCATTTGAAGGAAATAAGACATTCTCACTACTCTCTGTAGTGCTTAATATTCCCTTTTTGACAATATTCTGATTATCAGTTAAATTCATATGTTATCCATACTAGCAGTTACTTTTTTTTAGTAATTTATATTCTACTGCTCTGCCTGTTTGGCTGGGAAGGTGCAGATGAACTAAACAAGGGGTAAATCCAAGTCTCCCTTTTTTCAAAGTAAACTTACATTTTTGTTCTTTTACTGTATGTGAGGAAGATTTATTCTTGAAGTTTATTTAGCTGTCCTATTGTTTTGCCCTAATCTCCTCTGCCTAGTTTTAGTATTGTCCCTTCATTTGTTTGTTGTTTTTTTTTTCCTAACCCAGCATTTCAAATATTACTCTAATCTTGCTTGTTCCATAACATCTAAAAAAAGTGAAGGTTGTTGAATTCTTGTTTCTGGTCAACTTGCTACTTTCTCTAAGCAACTGAGTTTAATTTTCTCTGATCATATCATGTCTGTATTTTCGACTGGAAGTAGAACATTTCTCATATCAGCACACCAAACGTTCTTTCTGGTCTGTATTAAAGTTGAAATATTAAAAAAGTAACAGAAGTTTTTTTACTTACTACACAATTTAGGATAGGTTTGATTAGAGTGCCATAGTCCTTGATTGCAGTCATGAACTATGTATTTTTAGTTCCCCCTCAAGGTGTCTGAAGTGTGCAAATCTGATACTCTGATTCATTTATCATCACTAAGGTGTCACTGTTCTGTTGTTGGGGTTTTTTTTTGAAAGGAAAAACAGGTGCAGTCAATTCTAGCTATTCTTCTATTCTAGCTGCTTTGGGAAAAATATGAGATTAACTTGGTAAGAAATAAATCTCTTGCCCTGCTTCTGCATTAATTTCTTTTTCTATTCCCCCTAAATCTAAGAATGAAAAAATGAAATGCCTCCAATGATTTTAGGGGTTTTTTTCTTCCTTTGATCTTTTTAATCCTGCAGTTTTACGTAGCTAAGCTACTGTCAGGGATTTCTAATTGGTAGTTTTCTTCTGAGGATTTACTGGTGGTCGATTTAAGATTTTTGTGGGGAAAAATGATGGTTAATCGAGTTCTAAGTCTATAAAACATGGGCTTTTGAAAGGAGATGTAAAGGGGAAAGGTTTGGGGTTTTTTACCTATTTTTGAAAATTTTTCCTAAACAAACACTTATAGCTTATATAAAAAATATCCTAAAATTATCCTAAAATATCCTTTTACATGCTTAGCTGCCCTCATTTGACTAAACTCCATTCTGTTCAGCGGTGATCTTGGATATGTTATTGCATGGTGTGCTGCCCTTGTGTAAGTAGTTGGCTTCAGTATGTTGTGGAAAAGCATAGTGCCATCTATGTTATAGAAGGATGAAGGTTAAGCAGCTCTGATTCTGGTATTTCTACAGGACTTCCTTTCCTGTCTTTTACTAGAAGCAACAAGTTTAAATAGTAAAGTGGAAATTTCAAGTGCTGTTCACAAGAAATTGAGATATTAAGATTAAATAAATTTGTGAAACATTTAAATACATCTGCATGGAGGTTATATACAAATTTATTTTACTTGTATTTACAGCATGCTTGAATTCTAGTACTGATCATGTACTAAACAGTACATTATGACTAAAGGGGGGGAAAAAAAGCATGCATTGTTGCCAGCAGACCCCATCACTCAGCTTTTTTTTTCCTTCCAGAAATACATTTTTACTGGGATGACTTACATACTGATAAGCAAAGTGTTATTTTTAATAATTATTTGTAACATCAAATATGCAAGAAAATTTCATAAAGTAATTTACATGAAGTGTTTATGACCCTTATGAAAACTAATTTCCAGTTGTGCAAATACATGAATAGGAAAGGTTCATACTCTGTTTATGAAGGTTATCTCATTGCATCAGGAAATAGAGACAATGCCAGCTCATTTAGTGGACTGTTCATGCAATGTATATCATAAAGGAGTCAGGATTACTGTGAGAAAATTCAGACTTTTTTTCTGCGCATAATTTATATGCTTAGCATATATGATAATATGCTATGGCATAAATACTTTTGACATGTTTGGATTGGCTGCGTTAATCATGGCAAGTCGAGCTGTTAGTTAGGAAGATTGTTTAAATAAATGCCAATAAGACATTTAAAAGCATCATGTTCTGTTTGTTTCAATTTGCAAAAATGTTTTAAAAGTATTTAAACTATTTAATGTTTTTCTGTCTCTGAAGCTGAGATTTGAGGCCTTTTCTAAACTGAAGGAAAAATCATGGCACTAGATATTAGTTGGTGTGTTTTGACGTATTTGAGAAGATTTTACTGCCTTGTCTATATTGTCCTTAAGCATGTCTTGCATTAATTAACTTGGAGCTTGGGCTTTTTTTCTTGCAAGACTTCATGTCTCGTGTCAGCTAGATTTTTCTTCAGTACGTTTGTCAGAGTATGTTGGCCGACACATTCTACAATGACTTCTATCTAGTCTAGACAAAAGATGAGAGAGAAAATAACTGTTACAGATTCCTATAAATAGACTGTGAAAGATTTTTCTGCACTGTAAAATGAGATGTTTGATTTTAAAATTACAACACTCGGAGAGGAACAGCATATGCATTTGCATTCCCCAAAATTAGTATCATACCTGGTTTGTTCTTTATCATTGGCTAAAACTGAGTATACTTTCTTTGCTTTTTAGTTTAATATATGTTGGTGAAACCCTTTCAGTTTTAGAGTAAAGGAAGGAGATATGTTTAGAAAATTGTTTTTATTTTGTTTTGAACATCTCGCATGGTTTGAAGCTGTTTAACAGCTTAGTAGTAAGATTCAGAAAGCAAGCAGATCATTTAGTTGCTAGAATAAGGCCATATTGCTCATCCCACAGCTTATTGTATGAGAACTGCAGTGTGTGTATTTTTTTGTCTGTATATTCTGTGTCTTTCCCTTATCTAGTAGGCAAATGTTTACTTATGTGTTTTGAATCTCTAATAGAGCTGGGAAAATGCGAAGCTTGGAGGTGTGTAACTAAAAAGATTGCCTCTTGTGTTTGTATAGGGAAAATGTCTTGTAACTTCTTCAGATAGATATAAGGAAGAAATTTTTTACGACGAGGGTGGTGAAATCCTGGAACAGGTTAACCAGAGAGGTGGTAGATGGCCGATCCCTGGAAACATTCAAAGCCAGGGTGGATGGAACTCTGAGCAACTAGTTCAAGTTGAAGATGTCCCAGCTCGTTGCAGGGGGGTTGGACTAGATGACCTTCAAAGGTCCCTTCTGACCCAAACTATTCTATGATTCTTCATCCAATTTTCAGAGTTATTATAATAACTGCTGTTGTTTATGGTCACAATACAACTGGACAGGTGCTAGGCTGTTGCGTTTGAATCTTAATCCATTACAGCTCATGATTTCAACTTCTTTCAAGTCTAAGCACATCCCAGACATTGCATTTGGTCTCTAATAAATATATTCAGAGTGTAACTTCACACAACTCTATCAGATTTAGGAACGTTACTCACTTTTGCCCACCAAGACAGGATTTTCTTTCATGTTCCCCAGCAGTCTCTCACTCATTTTTTTTCAGTATTAGTCACTTGTGCCTATGTCAGCTTCCCGTTTTGTTTACTCATCCATGCCATATTCCCCTTGGCCCTCCTTTGTCAGCTCTCGCCTCCTGTTTTTCTGAATTTCACCCTTGTTCTCATCTTCCCTAATTCACTTCTTTCTCACCTATTTCTGACTCTATTTTTATGCCTTTCCTTCCTGGCTTTTAGTTGCTGCTTAAGGAGTTAGTCTTCTTTCAGGGCCATTGTGTCCTCAGTCTCTGAAAGGAAGGTGGCTGCAGCTTTGTTTTGGTCCTGGAAACGAAGGTTTTGCACGTAAGATTTAAAGCCAGGCCTATTGATCCTATTGCATGTAATAGGAACAGGGGCTCTTTAAAGGGACAGAATACTTCTACTGCTGAAGTCAGGAAATCAGAAATCAAATATTTTTTAATGGGCATCGAGACTTGTTAATATGTACTGAGACCATCCTAGAACTCTTACTGAAATTTTCATCTCCAGACTTTGACCCTAGCCACTTAGCCCACCAAACAGTAATTGAGGCATGCCTCTTGCATTCAACGTGTTACACTTATTTGTGAACACCAGGTATTGCAATATGTAGACTGCTGAATAATAGAGACTGTTGTAGGCAGAATTCCTGTGGTGGGTGCTGGCATTCAAAACAGGGGAAAACCAGGTATGACACACTACCTTTAGAGTCCCGTCTGGCACTGTGTGGATTTTCCTCTGCTGGCCTCACCGTTCTTCTACAGACAGCTGTTGTTACAGACTGAAGGTTGTGAAGATGCTTTATAGAAATTCTATACTTTGTTCTAACATGGCTTAATAGTAAAGTCAGTGGCAGCCCTACCATATATCACTGATTTAGGCATGTAATTCTTCCTGAATTTTCTTGGCTGTTCCTGTCACAGAAAAAATGTGATAGCTGATTTTGACTAGTTAACATCATTATAGGATGAGTTCACAAATGGCATTTTTATAACATAAAAACTGTATGCAAACTTCCGTTGACTAATGTTAAAGTTTTGAAATTATGAAATCATTTAAATTGGTTCTTTTCAAGGAGACAATTTTATGCCTTGTACTGAGAATGTGAAGGGAGCTTTTAAGACTCCGTTGTGTTGTCTAATTTTTATGGTTGTGCTCCAAATCTGTCTGAGAACCAGTATTTTTGCTACCCTACATTCCCAAAAAGATACTCAATTAAGGTATTTTAAGGATAATTATTGTAAATGGATATTTGTCCTGAAGTTATCATTGCAAAAGTAAAGATAAAAGTTTCTGTTAGAGTAAGAATCTGTGCTGTATCAGATAGCAGCAGTATATAAAGCAGTATTCTCCCAGAGGCTGTTTATAGACCAAATAAACAGAAAGCATCACTTGCAGTCTATGGAAAAAACATAGTGGTGAGCTCATAAATGCAAGTAGTCAGGCAGAACAGACAAATCCCACCATCCTGGGGCAGTCGCATAAGGATGCAGGATCTGTCAGGCCTAAGGGATTTTTCCAGTGGCCTGGAGTGCTACGAAGAGTTTGCCCTGAACAGTTCAAACAACCAAAGAAGCAGAAAAAAAGAACTGGGAACCTTAATGTGTAGTCTTACCTGGATTTTGCTGAGTAAGAAGTACTATTTAAAAACAAACAATCAAATGACAACAACAACAATCCCCAACAAAAACCACAAACAAACATGCTTAGAAAGAGTTGACCGATCTAAAGAAATTACTGAGAAGTCATAGTTCTTGCCTGTAGCCAGAGGCAGCAGTACCAGAAATGGAAAGACGAAAAGTCGTAACTATCTCCCTGAGGAATAAATTTCGTATCAGCAGAGGATAAGTTAACCTATACTGTCTGTTCCAAAAATGCTTCTCGTCAGAGGAGAGGCAAGGCTTAAGGGCAGGGTGGAGCGAGCAGGGGCAGAGGATTTAAGAGCCTACTGTGGTAGTTTCCAAGGAAATATCTAGCGGGGGTAGGACATGCTTCTTCTCCCACATGCCGATCTGAATGGAACAAGTTAGAAAATATTCTCCATTGGCACCGATTTTCTATCTTTTGCTCTTTTTTCAGTCATTTGCTTTGTTTGTCTTGAGGCTAATCAGATTGCAAGTCCTCAGACAGCATGTACCATTGCATACAGTCCTGAAACTATCTATCTTTAAAACATGGTATCTAGCCGTTCTCAAACCAAATTCACCGTTTTACTACCTGTGCAGAGAGCAATTTCTTTAATGTGCTTTTCTGTTTTTCAGGATGTTATCAGAAGAGCACATGATGTGTTCAGAACCTTGGCATAGATGGTGAAATTCCTGAGGCTGAGCAGTTAAAACCAGAAAGTCACTGTTGTTTAATACCTAGGGAAATCCTTATCATTGGTACCAAAGAGTTAAAGTCTAGTCTTTTGAATCCAAAAACCTAATTTATTGCTATTGAGATTGGGCCTTAGGAAATAAATGCAGTACTGTGATGTGGTGTGGAAGTCTGTACTTATGCTGTTTCAAGACCAAGTCCAAACCACAGACCTGAAAAAGACAATGCTACTACAGTCAAATCTGGCTGAAGTTGTTTCCAGCATAACACAGAATAAGTGATATGTTTGGCGCAACAGAGCGAGTGTCAGTAATATGGCTGGACTCCATTCTAAGTGAAAAAAAAAGCCATATCTTATGTGGTTTACCCTTCACTAGTCATTGAAAGCAGATTCCTTTAAATAAAACAGTATCTTCTTTCTTTGTGACATTTCCTTTTCTTCTCTAGTTTTTTCCTTCTAAAAAAATTAGTTGAGAACCTCCAAGGAAAACTTACTTCTGAACTTAAATAGCCTGTTAAAATGAAAAAGAAAAACAAACCAAAATGCAACCCCAAAACCAGCTTTAACAACAGCATGAAAAATCATTCTTTTTTTAACTCTTACAAGAGGATATAATATGTATACCACTTAGTATCAACACAGAACATTAAGGTCTTAGAAAGTTGCTAAATATCAGCCCACCACTGCCTTTTAATGTGGAAGAAAAATTAAATAATTTTTGGATATCCAGGATAGATCTACAGTTTGGATGTATAAGTAGAACGGAACAAGTAATTTGACACTCATATAATACCTTTGTACTCTTACTAGACAGTTGAAAATCGTAAGGGGAAAAAAGCATTAAAACATTTTCCTAGCAGAACCTGATTTGAGTTGATTTTTCCAGTGTGTCTAAATTGACTTTGAATTGTGATTTTTGTTCCTTCCATAGGTCTTTCTGAAAGTTATGTACCTGCATGCATGGCAGTTAAATAACAGGCTGTGTTATGCACAATCCAAGAATCATGTTTATAGCTCACTGCATCTCCCTACATTTTGTTTTATTTTTGTTCCATGCAAGCTAATGTGAGCTTGCTTTTCTGTGTTTCTGTTATATTTAAATTCATACAAAGCTTTCTTTGAGTCTTTTGTTTCCACTGAAAGTTCTTCAGTAAGCATAAATCTTTGTACTCCTTTCACATTGCTTTTTCTGTGGAACATATGAGGCTTCCTTTGCAAGGGAATGCTTCTCTAGTGCTCATTTTCTTTTACGTTTTTCTCTGAAGTGTGTAATGTAGGGAACACTGGGCTGCCATTTCAGTTTTATCTGCAGAGCTACATTCGGAGCTAGCGGGAAAGACAATCATCAAGTGCTTGTGTTTCTTCTACTTCTGACTAGAGATCAGATTGCAGTATACCTATGTCCGCATCAACTGACCCCCTTTAATTTCATTTTCTTAATACAGACAACATTTGCATGTTTCTGAGTCGCAGGGTTATGGAGTGAGACAGGAGATTTTCCAAGAACAACCATAGAAAAATCCAACTTAAGAGAAAGTTCAGGAAATTCTTGGTGTATATTCAGAAGATGTAAAGACTATAGCAGGAAGAAGAAGAAACAGATATGAACTGAGCTTTGGACATCAACATCATTTTTAAGAAGTGCTTACCCATTTCTCTGTACACTACTGAAAAGTGTTCTTGGGGAGAGGGAGTTGTTTTGATTGGTGGTGTTTCTGCGTGTGAGGAAGTGTACATAGAAGCAGGAGAGAAAAAGAAAGATGCAGCTTTTTACAGAACAACATATTTATATCTGTTAGTAAAAGCAGCAGATGTAGACCTTTTTTATGTTTCTTTTCGCTCCCTGTCCTTCAAAAATAAAATAAAATTCACTGCAGAGGCGAGCTGGCCAAGGGATGACTTCAGGTTTCAAATGAGACAGTCATGGAGAATGGACAGGGAAGTTGGATGTTTTCCTAATTAATGATACTTGCAAGAACCAAGACCAGAGGTAAGGCAGCCTCATTTTATCTGAATGTTGCCTATGTTGCCTTTGCTAGAGAAAACAAGATGAACAAAGAAGCCATGAAGTCTGAAGTCACCCTTTTTCCCCATCAGGTCTTCTAGCCATATTGTCAGCTGAGTGTGCTGAGTCTGAGTATTGACAGAACAAAGGAAAAGGATGCTGGTGAATATGGAGTAATGTTACTCTACTGCTGAGAAGCAGCTGTGTTGGGTTTGGTTTTTTTTCAACAACGAATGCTCTCTTTTTAGAGTAGGTAGAAGAGATTGCTGAAGAAAGATACTGAAGTGTCTTAATATTTCTGATGAGGATAGTAACACAGTATCTTTGAGCCGAAACAGATGATAGTCTTTGCAATGTTTTGGCAGAGTTGAACTTCTGAAATTAGCTGATGTATTTATTTTGCAAAAAATTCACTCATGATTCTGTTTTCAATACTTTCCAGTATCTTCAGTGAATAGAGACAATGTGTAGTCTTCTAAGTGCAAATTATTCTTGACTTTCTTTGGCTGGCTTTTATAGTGCCATCTACAGAAATGTGATTAATTGTCTTACTTTAGAGGAAATTAAGAAGAGCTGTACACAATGGGGTGTTTTGTTCTTTTTAAAGAGACAGTTCACTTTAGTAGTGGGACTACTGATTCATATTCCCTTACATCTCTTGTTAGCATACCAGCTAGTATAATACTGAAACTGATTAAATCTGTGCGAACAGCTACATGTTTCTCAACTTGGTCCTTGCCTTGAGTTAAAAACTAGGTACACCTGAAGTTTTTTCACTTTGAAACTTGTGGTCTGTAGAGAAAGTCTGGTTTAGAGCTCTTCTTTTCCCTCACCCATATGAAATAGTCATTCCAGAGGTGTCTGCAGCCCCATGGCAAGCTCAAGGGAACCAAATGAGATTTAAGACAGGAAGATTCAATAAAATTATTGAGAACCTGTCTAAAGGATTCATTGACAACGAGCACCTCAGTTGGGCATCTAACTGATGTGCGTGAGCTAGGAACCTAGTTTCCTTCATAAAGTCAATGGAAAGTAAGAGGCTTTCTCAGGGACCCCCTAAGGTTGATGCTTGTTCAAAATGGTCCTTTAAGGGAACCTGCCTGGCATCACTGCCTGTGTAAAAAGACATAGGGGAACTAATTTCCAAGCCTTCCTGCCTGATTTTTTTATTCCTTGAAGTCCTGTGTACCACAGAAATGGCACAAAAGCCAGCACGATTTCCAACTGACATAAATAATTGCCTAGAAGCTGTTCTTTGCAAGGTAGATATCAGAATGAGTAAGAGTTACTGCTTAAAACTGGTGCCATGGAGGGGAAATATATTTAGTGATAAGCAAGATGGAATATGAGGATTCCTTTGGGTGGATGTTATCAAGAGCTACCCCTTTGCTACAGAATACTATTTGAGCAGGGTAAAAAAAAAAAGCTGTGGAAAATAAAGTTAAAGTGAAATGACGTTAGCCTTCTTGTGTACACTAGTGGAATATTTTGTAAGTCTTGTGAGAAGAAACTTTATTCCAGTCTTCCCTTCTAACTTTGGAATTGATCAAGCCAGCTACTGAGTAACTCTTATATTGTATTTAATGTACCTTCAGATGTGATAAATTCCAGAGGGAGTGAGTCACTTGCAAACTAAGATTAAATGAGATACTTAAGAACTTTAAATTGCATTTAGGTAAGTGCAATGTAATTGCTGCTACATTCAGCCTAGCATTCATTTCTAAATCAGTCTAGTATAGTCTAAATAATTAACTGTTAAAGTTTGGACAGACAAAAAGGGGAACTTGTAACAGCTCTTCATAGCTGCAGATGGGGAAAAAAGGAACTGTCCATTATGTGTGTGTGTGTGTGTGTACACGTATATTTCATTTTAAAACTCAGAATTTTATTTCAAATGCGGTCAATTATCCAAGACTCTGAAATTATGTATGTGAAAGAATCTCATTCAGACACATTGAAGTATATAAAAATGCAAAAAGAGTCGTCTTGTCTTAGCAGTCAAATTTAACAAAAGGTACTCTGTAATTACAATGATGTAATGTTACAACTTGAGTGCCAAGGCTACCAGACAAGACTAGACAAAGCGAATTTTAAAAATACCATTCTAATTAAACTAGACCCTTGATGCGGATCACTGATCATGTTTTGGCCTTGCTCTTGACTTTTTAACACCAGGAGATATTTCTAATGGCTGCGGCTAAGAGCTTTAAACCCAGCTCTGCTCATGATCAGCTAACACCTGTTGCGGTAAAACGCTATTTTAGTTGTACAGTCCCGGGATTAGTTTTATAGACCAAAATAAACCCTTGTCATACAGTTGAGTGAATAACTTTAGACTTTGGAAAAAATATGCTGAATGTGTGGTCTAAACCTACTGAAATATACGTGGAATATTAAAGCATTACTGGAAAATGGCACCATGCACATGCTGATGTTTCAGCCAGTGCGGGAAAGTAAATCTTCTCTTCTGTCACTTTAATACTTTCAAGATTTCTGCCTGTCTCTCTGGTTTACCTAACTGACAGTTAGACACACTCGTTTAAAAAGAAGGTAGCATTTAAATCATGATAATTTGAAGAGACCTTAAAAAAAAAATCACAAATGATCATCTGATAGACTCTGTAACATGCTGTCTTGATGTAACAACTCATTAAAAATCAATGAAAGACCTAATAAAGGAAAACACAGAATTTCTGCTAATGCATGTCATACAGGCTCGAGCATTGCTTAATTTTTTGGTTATGCGTTATAGTGCAAAGGTCTTGGCTTAATACTCTAAAGGTGCCAGTTAGAATTTATATTAGATACTGTTAGGCAAGAAAATATTTAAGACCTAACCGAGTAATAACACATTTTCCCTATGCAACACTGAAAAAGAAACACTAACACAGGACTTGGAATAATGCCTGAAATACAATTTATTTTAAGTGTATAATACAAGTTGTATTTGCAAAGAAAATGTAAATTATCCTTGTCTTGATAGTTTTGCCCTAAGAGTGCTTGATCAATTAGTAGTCTGTAACTCCAAAGACTTTGCATGTTGTTGGGGTTTTTTTAAAAAATAAATTATAGTTGTCAAAGAATGGACAACTAAGAATTGAATCCTTGCATTTTCAAGGTATGAAAATACTCTTTTGCTTGTTTGTGTCCATTATCTTGTTCGTGTTGCTCTCTAGGGACAGAATTGTGCCAAATAGGATTAGAATTTGTCAAGTTGTAACAAGAATCATCTGGATTGAAATCCTAATGTAATTTTTTTCTTGGTGGGCCTTAGAAAATATGAAGGTGTTCATAGCTAATAAAAGGTGACTGGAGAATATACAGCCTTACATCTTCTAATTGCTTGGGCCTAAAGCAATCCTAATGTTTCTAGAGATTAATGGTTTATTTATCTGCATGTTTGCTGTCTTGGAACAGATGCCCAAAATTTGTTTTTTCAGGTTAGTAAGTCTTATTCAACTCTTGGCATATAATCAGATATCCAATATTTCTTGTCAATAATACTTAGGAAGGTGAGGAATTTGTAGGTGCTCAAATTACCACCCTGATTAGTGGTGTAAATTCCAAAATTATTATTTGGGAATGTTGTCTGCAGTGCCGGTGTGTATAGACAACAGAAGCTGCAGTGGGAAGATGGTTTGAAATCATTTGCTTCAGCATCCTATTTGCTCCCAAGTTAACCACTGTTATTTGTTCAGAAGTATCATGTAGTCATGAAGTTTTATATAAATCGAGGATCATACTGCAGAATCCATTAGTATAACTTCTCATGTAGGAGCAATGAAGTCAGTAGGCTTGAATTTGGCTTATTGTGTTTTATTGCCACCTTTTCCAATTCACAGTCCAAGAGGAATTTGTATTTTTTTGTGTCAGACTATGTTTGAATTTTGAACCTAAAGTCAAGTCGTGCATTAAGGTTATACTCTCAGAATAGTATTATATAGATTATATAGAACAGAAAATATTCTATAATATATATATAGAAATATGTAGGAATGGGAGTTGTTTCCATGTGAACTTCAGATTATTCCGTTTCAATTAACTGATGGTTTATGGAGAGACTGAAGGAGCTCTCCTGTTAGTATGATAAAAACATAGCCTCTCCAAAATGATAGTGTTTAATCTTTGTCTGGGGTGAGTTAGATGGGGGTTTACAGATACACATTTTAGTTTCAAGTTTCAATTATAACACAATTATATAATAATACGTATGGAGATTTACATACAATAATTACATATACATATATAATAATTTATAACAATAAAAATGATATGCAATGATAGCGAGGTTTTGTGTATAATACCATGAACGGAGGAAAAATCCTTGAGGTAGCATTGAACTGAGGACAATGGTGGATCAAAGACAAAAAACTCTCTATTCCAATTGTTTTGCAATGTTCTGTAATTCTAAGTGCATTTTAAAGTTTATTGGCACTTTCATCTCTGAGAATACAGGGCATGTGTCCTGTGGTAATTATGAAATATAAACTTTTAATTTAAATATAGATAAAAGGAGATAGCATTTACTTTAGGTGGTTGCTAAGCAACTTTTTTTGCATTAAAATATTTATATTCACCAGTAGAACAATATTCTGTGCTTAAAACCAATCCTTTGACATATATATTAAAATCAGCTTAAACATCAAATACTACTTCTTATCCAGTTAAATATGTAGCGTACCTTTTGCCTATTTAGAAAACAGTAATGTATTTTACTTGTGTATTTAGTTATGTATCTATTATATTTTGAGATTTTGCGTATGTGCATTGTGGTTTCCTCTTTATTTCTGGTCACTGAAGGATTAGTAAACTGTTGAGTTTTGGAATAAAAATAAAAACACTACCAGGGGGAATTTAGGGTCTGTGAAACCTCAACATCATGTGTTTGCTGGTGATGATAGATAATAAGATCTTCTTTTGATTCTTATTTATTTTTTAATCTTTGGGATGGGCACGTACAGCAGAATTGGTATGTATGATGGATCTGAACAGAGAAGCTACTTGCTCTGTTTCAGCGAACAGGAAATTTTTACATGTTCAGACACCAAGGAGAAAATCAAAAAGTGTTCATATTGACTGGCTTGGTTTTTTGACAAGCCATATGGTTCTCCTGCTTAATTGTAACTAGAAATCTAGTATTTTTCTTATCCTCTTGATATTTATGCTTTTCAGTTCAATATAAAAAAATGCACTAGTATTGGAAACCACTTAGTCACAAATGTACTTTATTTTACCTTATAGAGTTCTAACAGAATTACTGTTTAAAGTTACAAAACCCATTTCAACCTGGAGCTGCCAGTACTACTGGAAATCATCTGTGTTTGAGCTCAACTGATAGAGGAGTCGATATTATAAGGACATTTCTCAAAACTTGTATTCTTGTTGCTTCTCTGGACCTTGTCTTGCCTTAACCTTTCTTAGGTGATTAGAAATAGTTTTGTAAAGTTCATCTAACTGCTTCTCTTGGCAAAGCTTCCTGTGCATACGTTTTTCAGAATTACAAGGAGTATCTCTTATAAAATAGGATTCTGTTGAAAATATGTAGATTAAATTTAAAGAAACTTTTCCACAATAATGTAGCATCTTTCAGGTTTTTCCATAAGTCAATTATTTTTAATTCTATTTCATTTTACCATTTTTGACACCAGTTCAGTGCTAGGAGAAACTTAAAAAAATTCAAATTAAACAAGTGTCATTTGATCGTGATTTTTTTAATAAAAACTTGCTTTAGTTACACAGAAATTTAAACAGCAGATTATTGGATAAGACTGTGGAAAACAAAATCAAATTTTCCTTGATGTCATGCTGATTTTCTTCTCTTGTTTCTTAGGATTGAATTCCATAGAACTTTTTATGTTAAAGAATCCTTTGCTGTATGCTTAGAAACAAATTAAGGACTTGCAAGGTAGCTTTCACTGATAGAGCCCTTTACCAGAGATTAACAGATATGTCTGCAAAGCAACTGCAAGAAGTAGGATTTTTGCCTGTTCATGCCTCAGTCATATGCCTCCAACTATTTTTTTTAATGTGCTCACCTGACTACTGTGGACAATATGGGATGTTGAAAAGAAGCCTCAGTATTTTCTCATCCTACGGAGAAGCATAGAATGAGTTAGAAGGTTGTCATTTTGCCTTTGGTTATATTAAAGAAATAAGATTTTCATGTTAATTATCTGAATAAATTCATGAAAATCATCATATAATTATATACTTGGTTATATGAAGCAAGACTAATGATGAATAGACATTAATAAATCCACGTAAGTAATTTGGATATCTTAATTATGTGTGGCTTTTTGGAAAAGCAAACAACAAAGCTACTGAAGTATGTTGACTGAAATTGGTAATGAAAAGAAACTAGAAACGGATTTCTTTTTTCCATTTTTTCTAAATCCCTCCCAGTGTTGTCTGGGTTTTTTTTGTTTGTAACTTAAAATATGTCAGCAAATACCTGAGTGAATCTAAACTAAAGGTCATTTCTTTGGAGGGCATGGCAGAGGAACACAGCAACCCACAGGGCGCCTCATGCCCGTGCCTTCAAGTAAGTCATTTCACCACATCCTGGCAATTTGATCAGTAAGCAGAATATTTTTGATTCAGTGATGGACTGATGTGCAAACTCTCGGGAATTCCACAACTGGTTGCAATTAAAAGTGAGTTTGAAAGTCCACTTTCAAATGACAGCTCCATCATAGCAATCATAGTAGCTTGCTAGGCTGCTGACAGTTTATCAGTGAGCACGGTACAAGAGTAAAAGAATGGGATTACTTAAAGCATAGACTTATAATAATTTAGAACTGCAGTTAACAAGGATCACCCCTACCTGTTCCAGCTTGTCTGGCACGTCTAATAAGCCCAAGGAAGCTCTTCCTGACTTTGATGTAAGAAAGAATTCCTATAGGAACTCTTACTTTTTTAAATAGCAGATGGAGTAATGCAGAAGAGTTGCTCCGAACAACCTATACCTTTTATAAGTCATGGCTGACTGATGCAGTCTTATGCATCTGCCCTTCAGAGGACTTTGTTTTGGTTTGGGTTGTCAGTTGGACATCTTACAGTATTGTGTAACGCTCCTCTGTGTGTCCCAGCTTGAATATATTACATTATTGATTTTAAGCTGCAGGCTGCTTTCTCTGTGTGTAGTTTCCTTAAAACCAAGCATTGTAACTTCATAAATAATATATGGATATGTTTGTGTGTATGTGTACATATGAAATACCAATGGCAAAAGCTTCCATGAAGGTTCTTGCTAGTGTGTTCTTAATTCTGTATAGACATTGCAAATTGTGCAACCGTTCTTTCTGTTTCTCTAACAGAAAGTTATTAGAGTGGTCGGGGAGTGCATGACACCTATGTTAAATTCTGAATAATGATGAGGCTGAGTTAATGGTACCTGAGAGTTAGCCTGGGTTTGGCAGAACTCCTGTGGCTGGGTTTGATCTAGGTGTCATTAATAATGTGCACCTATCTGACAATTCAGGTATTACTTGCTGTTTTGTTCTTACATAGTAATGGGGATATTATAAAGGTATTGTACAGTAATGGACTGCTTTGGTTTTAAGATTTTGAGGATCACGTTGTTTCATTCCAATATCATATAATATATGATATATTGAATGAAATATTCTGTTTTGTGTACTATTTTGGTAATCTCCTTTTTACACTTTGATATGATGGGAGAGGATGATATAAAGGGTCCTTATTTGTAGGAAAAAACATGGCAAAGAATTGGGGAAATGAGTTTTTCCATGTGAAAACATTCCATTCAGCGCAGAAAATGTTGCATAACCTTATTTTCTTTCCTTTTTTCTCACCCCACCTAATTTTCCCAGTTTTCTTTATTTTATTGTTTTTTTTCCTTAAAGTAAGAACCAAAGATGACTTTTGAAGATTCTCAATAGTGGGTTTGGTTTAGAATTATTTTGTTAATTTTTTTAGCTGCCTTTGGTACAGTACAATAAACTTTCAGATATGTTGACAGAACTCGCTTAATCCTGATATAGTGTTTGCTTTTGCCAGATGTTTTATTTTAACCTATAGTCTTATTAATAGAGTCTAGATTTAGCTTCAGGTGAAACGTAAAGCTTTGAGACTTACAAGAAAATGTTTATTATCTGGAATCTGTGGAGATTCTGGGTAGAAGATTAAAGCTTGCTTAATAGTTATGGATACATGGTCTGAAATCATTCTTTACAGCCCTTGAGTATAAACATTTGTGCCCTTTATACATGTATTATTTTGTATCTGTGGTGCTTTAAACATTACAATTAGGCAATGAAAAGGTGAGCATTTGAGTTCTGGCACAGGATTGAGCTTGGTACAAGTATAAAATTACAAGTGTTTCTTAACTGAAAAATAGGCCTGCTTCTCATTGTCCTATTCAGTTGCAGTGCTTTTTTTGCATCAATAAAACTGTTAGAGAATTTATTTTTTTCTTCTATAATTGTATAGCAGGTATACCTTACATTTGTTTTATGAATACCTTTAAAAAGCAGGATTGTTATTCAAGAGAAGCGTGTCATTGCTCCTGGAGAGGAGTGAAATGTAATTATCTGTGCCTCTCTTCCACCCTGTTTCTCTTCACTTCTCCTCCCTCCCCATATGACTTTATACACACTTCATACAGCATGATTGCTTAAATCGCTGCCTAGGCAGTAGTGTAGGAGGTACGCACAGAGGCAGAGGAGAGGCTTTCCTGAGCTGCCAATTCTCTTGCAGAGCTGGATGGTGTAGACACAGAGGCTTTGTGCTATGCTCTGCTTGCGCCAGTTGCTAAGGTGAACCAGAGTGAGGGGACAGGTATTCTGCTACTGGACAAGGGCTGTAATTGGACCTGAAAATGTCTTTAGGAGCATTATTAGTCAAGCCCTTTAGTTTTCATTATTCTTTTAAGAGATGTTGTGTTCATTTGAAAATTATAAATACTAGTATCTACCACCATGTAGCAGAGAAAAAATTCCTTTTAAGTAAAAAATAAAATAATATGACAGAATACCAATAGTGGAGAAAATGGGGGAAAGGGTAACCTTTCTCACAAAAGAAGTTTTTAAGCTAAAGTAAATATTGGTCACGTGTTTGCCCTAACAATCCCTTAAGGCTTTTTCTAGCAGCCAGCTGGGATGGCCACCAAAGAATAAATTCAGAAGCCATGGCCCTCTGTTAGGAATGCCTTACTTATGTCCTGAAGCAGAGGGTTTCTCTTAAGACCAAGTAAAAATAGGCAGTAGACTGAACTTCTCATGATAAGACCTAGAGATAGGAGCTCTCAGAACTAGGATTTGGACCAGTCAACATTTTTTTTGCTCGTAATTAATTTGTAAAAGGGCACTTGAAAGTATACAGAATATAGAATGTTGTGATTACATTCCCTTAATGGAGTATCCTTAACTTCCTTTGGGTACTTATTGATGTAATACTGAGTAGAAGTCATGAAAGAATCCGTGCAGAGATTGTTGGTCACAACAGGGAGGATCAGCTGATGTTGAAGTGTTTGGTGGCGGTAAATGTGTTCATGCTGCTTTCATTTATGTTTTCATTTGCTGTCACCTCTCTTCCCATTGTAGTTTTGCTTGGAGAAAATTTGGTTTAGCTTGTTTCTTTTCACTTCCTTTCCTGTGAAAACACTAGGGAAAAGAAAAACAAATAGATTACAGTATGACAGAAATTTGTCAGGCACTTCACACAAACCACCAGCAAAGTATACTTTTTAGTGCTTTGGGAGATCTTTGAGAGGAAAGAATAAAACCACTGGGGCTTTTTCTCCAGTCTACAAATATCTATAGACAAATTTATTTTCTCAGAGAAGCTGGATCGTGTTTGTAGTGTCAATAAAATTAGCATGGAAGTTTTTCTGCTGTCTCCTGTTTCAAATTGAATATCTAACAGAAAAATGGTATACTGTGTCTGAAACCATACTGGAAAGAATCCAGGTGGTCTGTACATTATTAAGGGATATCAGAGTTGTATTGGCTACAAATCTCCTATTAGGCTTTCCTAAAAACCAGTGATTGGAGACTGGCACCAAGTTCCTGGCATCAGGGCATGGCATTCCAAGTGATATCCTACCATGCCTTCAGGAAAGCTTTTAACTAGGTTATTCCATATTCCCTTTACATCTACTACATATCAAAAATTCATCCTGTTATTCTCAAGTCATGGAAAATTCTAAATTAATTAATATTCTTCAGATTCTTAGCAATTTCAGCCTACTTAATGTGGAGGTGCTGTTAATGCAGGCATTGCAGCACCTCGCATATGAGAGGCGGACAAGAGAGAACTGGTTTGTTCAGCCTTAAGAAGTATGATTCCTGCTGCTGTCTGGAACTATCCAGTACGCAGGTGTGGAGAAGGCTGAGCCAGACTGCTTAGCTTCAAATTCTTTATTTTCCTTTGATTATGAGTAGCCATTTCAATTGGTGCAGTTTGGTCTATGCACCATATAGGTGCATATACACACAGTGCTGCAGTAGCTGAGGAGGAGAAAATAGTTTGATGGCCACCTTTTGTACTGAAAATAGATTAAGGTAATCTGTACAGCCTTCAATTCATCAAACAAGTACTACAGCCACGTATTTGAATTTCAGAATAGGAAACGGCATTCATGCTTAAGAACGCTGTTAAAAACTTTACTGTCTTCAGTGTCCTTTAAAGTGAAATAATGAAAAAATGCTGTTTTTCTCTGCAGTGCTTGCTCTCTCAGCCGAAGTTCTGGGCCATTCAGACGTCAGCCTTACTTCTTCGGACCAAACTTGAGAAAGGAAGTACTCGCAGAATGGAACGGGCAATGAAGCAGACTCAGGTAAGACTTCTGAACTGCCTCTTTATAAGTAGGGGTTCTTTATCTATCAAATGGGAAAAGCCAGGAGTTAGGAGCTTCTGCAGTTCCTCTCTGTGAACTGTACAGTGAGATAATTTTCTGATTATGTCTCTAAAGTAGATGCATAAACCACACATCCTTTTATGTCTGCCAGTCTTGAGATAAACTCTTATATGTACAAGTAATACATGATCACTTTCTTTCAAAAACATGACAAGTTTTGGAGGATTGAAATTAAAATCTGTTTTCTTACCTCTAGTTTCTGACGTCTGATCTGAGGAGTTTTTTAGGTAGAAGTTCGTAAATATAAAGCTGCTACTGCCATCATATTCTTAAATAGTTTTTACTCAATTAAATCATCTGTAGAAACCACTGAAACTTGTAAATAGTCATTGGTATTTTGAGAACAAGAAAACACATTTGTGAATAAAGCAGCACTTTCAATTTACCATTTTGATGTGATACTTAGTGATTAGTATTTTTATTGCAATTTAGAGGCATTGATTAAATAATCTTGCTCCAAACAAAGAGATCAGTCTTCAAATGCAAAAAAAAATTTAAAAGTCTGAAGTGTGTCAGCTAATAGCATTTATTTAAAAAATAATTTTTTCAAAGGAAAGGTCTGTAGGCTATACAAAGTTGGGGTTTTTTCCTTATTATTACAGAGTTTGGTTAGCTATTTGTACACTTTATGCTGTAAGTCTTGTCACACATGAACAGCAGGCATTTCTATATTTCCATCAGGCAACAGTCCTGCTGACTAAAACAGCCAGGAATATATAAAACTTATAGTTGCAGGGCTGTGTAATTAAATCCTGAAAAGCTGATGTTTCATTTAAAATCATTATTGATGCATGGATCTTTGAAGGCGTGCAGCTTGGATGTGCTGCTGCATTTTTCTTCTGCTGAGGAAGACATAGAGTTGCTATAGTGGAATTTCCTGGGGTTGGTAAGAGAGTGTCACAGAAGCCAGGATTCCAAGTCTGGGAGATGTAGCATCTGACAGCATTTGGGAAGCAATCTCAGGATCTTTCATGCCCTAAGCTATAAAACAGTTGGAGTGCCTCCAACATTTTTGTCTAGTTTGATTAAACCTGAGTACTGAAAATTATTATACTATACAGTTTGACAGTCTCATGATGGAAATCTTCATGAAGGGGTCATCATTGCAAGTACATTTATCTGACTTCATTGTGTGCTGCAACTGCAGTAATGCAAAGGATTTGATTATCATGCACTCTGACATTTTGGGAGGTTACCTCATAGTAGACACAGAATCTGTGTCATAGTAGACACAGAATCTGAATATTATCTTTAATCTTACTATGTTTATGTTTTCTTTTATTAAGTTTTCTAGACATTTGAACATAATGACATATTTGTGTTGATTTGATACAGTATCAAGCTCAGTTTCCAAAAATAGTTAAAAGTTGTTTAAGGATTGATATGTGCTAAATTAATCAAATAACTTGAATAACTTTCCATTTAAGGTTTTCATTCCTGAGTTCCATCAGATCAGAATTTTTTAGTATCTTGGTTCCTAACAGTTCTAAGGAGTCAGAAAACACAGGGTGAATGAAGTTATTTTCATACATAACACAAGGTTTTTGATATATTCTCTTCATGAAGATGCCAAAGAGCCAGCAAGTTCTGCAGCTATTTATCAGTAGAAAATGGATTTCAAAACCACAGAATTTTCATACAAATTTTGTGGTTTTTTTTTTTTTGGTTGGTTGCTTTTGTTTGTCTGTTTTACAGTTTCATGTTTACTATTTTTGCTGTAGAAAGGTTAGATATTGCAGATTAAGGGAGGAGGTGGGTGTAAATATGATTAGATTCCCCCCATTGTTTGCAATATCAAATTTTTAAAGTAATTATAAAAATCCTTTTAAGATGTCTTGAATAAGAACTGGTAAACTAAATCCTCTAAGTTACTTACTTTAGGGTTGTCTGAAGAGTGCATGAGCCATTGTAGGATCTGACATTGATGCTGGGATTCTCCTGTCCTCTCCTGCTGTAACTT
>NW_009647419.1:2693356-2770668 GCF_000708025.1 Charadrius vociferus
CTCCAAATCCTTCTAACCAGCTGATAAGCATCTTTTTCGATGAATATCACTGGGCAGGCATATGCTGCTTTTCAGCCCTAAAACAAGCCAGGCTGCGTTGTTGGTTCGTCAAAGAGAGTGTTTTTCAGCTACATTTTTTTGTGGGCCTGGCTATGTTTGTTTAACTTATTTTAATTATTTGAAAATAGTTTCAGCTATTTTTGAAATGAGGGTATATTAGTTGATTTTAGCTGCCACGCTCCAATTATTAAATATAACCCTACTTTACATTAAACAGTTTTTATGACATGATTTTGTAAGGTTTTTTTCTAACTCAAAAGCTTCAAAAAGAATTGGAATGATTATTTTCAAACCCTTTTTCTGATTATTTTAAAAATCTGAACTAGAGATAGTGTAATCTTTGGAACAGGTTTTAAAATGATCATTCTGGGTACTCTAGAACATACTTCAGCTAGTAGCTAACTGGAAGTGAGGAGGAGAGGTTTTTTTCTTAACTTTTTCTGGATGCTACTGGTTGTCTCTGTCCAGCTTTTGCCTAAATGAGGTTTGGATCCACAAAAATAAGGCTAAAGATTTCTAAAGCCAGCACTTTTTTTCAACCATTTTTCTAAGAAAAGGAAACAGTATTTGAGAGCTAAAACAGTTATTTTACATTCCACTAGAATATTTAATCATGACCAGTATAACGTATATTAAAGTCTGGATCAAGGTACTGCCAACCAAAATGTGCCTCTGGATACAGTATGATTTTTTTAAGGTTAGGTGTTCGTTTTTTTTCCACATGGATGTAGGTGAGGGCGGGTGAGAAGTGCTAGAGTGGAAAGAAAGGAAAGAGGGGGAGGGAGAAAACAGGAAGAAAAAGGGATAGTTTTTGATAAATAGCTCTCCACATAACCAGAAATTTCTACATCAGTTTTGGGATCTTCAACTACCTTCTATTGTAAGAAAGTAATTCAGAAACTATTAATAGTGGAAAACGGATTGGAATAAGCTGTTAAACCACAAATTACTGCTGAAAGTGCAGCCAGAGCTCAAGTAATAGGATGGGGGAGAAAAAAGGAATTTTCAGTGGTCTAGGAGCTATGAAAAAAAGAGAAAAGGGAGGGATGATTTAAAACAAAACAAAACAGAAAAAAACCAACAAACCAACCAGTTTTAAACAGGTAAAGGATAGCATCCCACTAGAGTTTCTTGATACATGAAATAAGTGTACTGTTCCATTTCGGTGGATTTTAAAATATTGTTAAGAATGAAGCATAACAAATTAAAATGCTGTTCTTGTTACAAAGGATGGTGGGGTAGAAGTGAGAGCATCGTCACTGCTGGATCGTGCAGCCAGTGAAAGCGGTGAAGCTGCCATGTGCGTGGTACACCAGTAGCCTCTCAGGCTTATCCTACGGTGACTTGTTACAGCTACTTCCTGAGGCTTGATCTGGGTGGTTACGCTGGCTACCTCTACGCTTGCAGCTTTTATCAGCTTGTTCTGTGCCCCTTTTCTGATTGTATTTTCTGCTGCTCGCTGCACCTGGCGATAACATGCCTGTAAGCTCAGCACTTGGTTTTTCTAACGCACAGTACGACATATGCGGTATTTCATACAGTTCTCTCTTGCTTGCTTTTCTTGGCAGAAAAGGAATTTGCCTGCTAAGGGGGGAGAAATGTGTCTTGAAAGGTGGTTTTTTTTGTTGTTTTTTTTTTTTTTTTAATAAGACTTCAGGAGAGCTGGGAGCAGACTAGAAATATTATAGGCTAATCATTATGCCTAAGATTGAAAGGTCACATGAGATCTTGTTTTATATCCTTGGTCATACACAGATGTATGTGGTTGGGAATTCTGTGTCAACTGCCCTGTAATTTTCACTTAAATAATACTTCAGAGTGTCATTTTCTCCAGCAACTAATGTTTTTTCTGTGTGTATGAAAAAGTGAAGCAATGATTGGGGTTTTTTGGTTGTTCCGGTTGTTCTTACTATAGAAACATGCTAGTTGGTGTTCAGTTCTTTCAAATCTGAAAAGAGTTAATGTACACCTATGCGAAGAAAAGGCTGGTATAGATCTAACAGAAGTGGCATCTTGAGCTCTGTGAGCCTGAATGCAACTTTGCTGTTTCATTATTTTCACATTGATGGTCTTTGCGAGAGGTTATGCAAGAAAGTTATGTCATTTATCATAGAAACATATCCTTTTTATTTTCAAAACTAAACTGTCACCTCCTTGCCAGCTTGCTCCCTGTGCTTTGCTTTATTTGGCAGTTCTACATTGGACAAATTCAACATTTAAGAGCAGAGTTCAAAGAGGAAAGGGGAGCATTCTTCCTCCCACTAGGCTGATCTGGAGAGGTTTGAGGCTACAAGATTTTTCCTGCCTCTTTTGCTTCTCAAGTCATATTTCTTTCTGATCAAGCCTCTCAAGACCATGGTTGGAGCAATATAGACAGACTTTTAGTATGACCAAGGGAATGACAGCGCTTGTCTGTTCACCTGAACTATTAGATCACTGTACTAGGAGTTCCTATGCCTATTCTTTAACCCCCTCTTGTACTCTAGGAATACATTAAATAGGGTTTAATAGTTGCTTTTAGTTGTGTATGAAATGGGAGAGGGGAGGAAGGAGGAGAAAAATTAATTGCTAATAAATTTGTTTCAAATGAAGTTGAAAGTTTTAAGAGAAAGTTACTGGGATCTGAGAGATGCACTGGTGAACTGAGAGAGATTTAACTCGCTTCCTTCAGGAGGGTAATAAGTGGAAGACACACCTCTTCTATCCTGTAGAGATCCTGCATTGATATCCCAATAGTTCTCAACTATTATGAATTGTATTTATTATTAGAACACATGTTCCAAAAAGTGTTTAAAAAGAGGAGAAAAGGCAGGTGACTTATAAAACCTTTCCTTAATGAATTCCACGCAAGATCAGAAGGTCTCCAGAACCCTAGAAATAAACCTTATTACTTCACAAAGCAATCACAAGAGAGAGTGACCCCTTGGTGATAGTTATGATTTCAGTCTCAAGACACACATTTCCAGAATGTATTTAATTTTGCTTAAGCAGATGATAGATTTGACAGAAGATGTTACATGACACAAGTGTTTCTGGGGATACGCTGAACTCATTAGCACACTTCAAAATAATTAAGGTGGTAGTGCTTGACTCCCTCTGTTTTTCTTCCACTATGCAATTTTGGGTTTTGTTGGGGGGGAAGAGGGGAGGGAATCAGAGATCCAGTCTGCTAAAAGTTATTCAGGAATAACTGAAGTGGTTTTGTACCACTGGCGAAAAAAAGAATATTGAATAGTGTAATTTTCCAGGTAATTATTTCTGCCTAGAAGTTTTCTATTGCACTGTTGTATTTGCCAGTTTGGATCTGCACTATTAGCTGGTGTGGGGAAAAGAATGAAACCATTCTTTCTGCGCTAAAGTTTCTTCGTATTTTCTCAGCTAGTACTTTGAAAGTACAAACCTTTTTGCTCGTTTGACAATTATGTTCAATACCTGAGCTGTTCCACTTCTAGTGTCAATGCACTTTCTAAAAGCAGCCAAAAATACTAAGCCTTCAATTTTTTCCAAATGTTTCCCATTGAATCTTAGCTCTGAAGGCATTTACCTTTCTCCCTTTAAAGTCTCTTCACTCAGAGTTCCGACGATTCGCATGATGGTATTAGGAGTCATAATGTCAGATAGGAGAATCCTTAAGCCACATTGAATGGTAATATTACACTTTTTTTTATAGACAAAGTGATGACAGCGAGTTACAAGGAAAAATATGAATATCAACAGATTCCGGGACACAACATTCACATCTTTCTGCCTAAGCTTTGCACTGGCAGGCGTAAGCATTATAAGCTCAACAAACTAAGCAATTAAAATAATTAAGCTCCACATGTAATCAGACCAGATGTAAGGCATGGAGGACGCGCTATTCCCACCTATTGCTAAACTGAATAGAAGAAGCTTTACAGCTGTTGCTAAATTTGACTAGATGAATCTTCACAGTTGTATGTCATATCATTGGAAATTTGGAGATAGGTATCCCGAGGTGAGCTAGCAAACGGTGTTCTGAAATAGCCTGGGACTGGTAGACAGATTTGCTTGAGTCACATTGTCCAATGCATATGCCAGGTACTACAAACTAGACTCTCCTTTATCTGTTAAGACAGTTGCCTGTTCCACCTATATTGTAATTAAACTCTATCTTAACAGTGATAGCTTTTCTTCTTTTTATTTCTTTTTCCATCCTTGTCCTTACTTCCCCCTTTAGTGAAAAACAGAAAGCAAAGCTGATGCAAGAAGTGTTTGGATCTGTTTTTCAGCATTGCCTGCAGTTGTGCCTTTCCCCCAGAGCAAGCTGATGGGGGAACTATAAAAGCAGTGTAACCACAACAGCTTGGAACTTAATGCAGGTTTACTATTTTGAAGTGTATGCAGTTCCTCTGCAGGTTTTGCAGCCTGTGGAAAGTGTTTTATAACTACTGTTCACTAATGGCAGTATCAAAGCTAGTTAACTAGCTACAAGCAGGGAACTTGAACCTATATAAGAGGCAGCTGAAAATCTTTGTCCTCCTTAGGCGAGTCTCCACACATGTGATTGCATGAGACATCCATCTACTGATTTAAGGCAGATGTATAAAGCTATATTGAGCTCTGACAAAGATGTCAAGTCATCTGACAGGAAAGGGTGAACCTTCAATGCAGATCTCTTTGGTTGAGGGACTACACCTACGTCTCCTGTTCCTGACTCATAAGGATGCAGATTAAAGCTAAGGATATATTTGGCATTTGAGACTGCAGAGTAAGAGAGAGACTACGATGCTGCACTACAAATAAGCTGCAAGCATACCAAAAAGGGGGCAGGACACATGTATGGAAATGGAGGTGTTCTTTCCCCAAACGCCAAATGATCTAGCCTGTATTTGGACTAATTTTAAATATAATGTTGTCTTGGTTAATTGATGGATGATATCAGTATTCTTGCTTTTGCAATAGAAAATGAATGGTCTGGTTTTAAATCCATCCTTCACAAGTAAGCTTGTAAATCTAGCTGCTTCTAGAGACTTTAGGGGAAGTTCTGCTTGCACCTTTTGATACATGGTAAAAATGTAATTGACAGGTGAAACAGCTTTTTCTTTGAAAACAAAAACATTCAAGAAGGTACACATGCTTGGTAAGGATAATGTAATAGCTATAAAATTATATTTCATATAAGTAACATTAAATAAGTAAAAAATAAATGTAAGTGGTGTAAAGATAAAAAAAATATGCATAGTGCTTTTCTGAAGATTTTGTCCTCTGTAAGTGGATTTGTCCTGAGGCCTAAGTCATGAACAGGCTTTAACATTGAAACCCATATCCTAAGCACTGGCACTCAGTAACTTTTTGTCCAGAACAGTAAGCTCATAATTTTGAAAGTCAGTAATGCTGTTGTGCTACTAGAGGCCTCATTTGTTTTACCATGCTGCTTTAGATGGTAGTGTTTGACTACAGGAAAAGGTTGCAAATGGCAATTGCATAGGAGATGCTCTAAATTGCTGCTTGGCTCCCAGTTTCAAATGAAAAGGAAATATTACATCAGACATTCATGAATCCAGTTACCTTCTACTCATGACCTTGACCTCTTTTGTGCTAATTTTGATATCAAAATGCTTTATGTTTCATTTGGGATTGTTGGACTCATTTCCTCTTGTGTGCTTTCCTTCCCCACCCAGCTGCAAAAGCCCTATTATAAAGAAATTGAAGCTTTTTTCAGTAAAATGACACCGACATCCGAAGTGAATATTTGCTTCTTAGTTGGCTAGTATTGTTTTCAAAGTGAAATACACACTTGCAATGCCTGATATAACAAACAAAAACATTCACATTAAGAATCTACTACATGACTCATTTTAAAAAAGACGTGCGCCGTTTCCAGCACCCTAATCAATAACTTCTGCTCCAGAATGCTTCCCCTTACAACTATCAACATCTTCTTTCATCTTAAAAGTTCACCTAGAGTTATGCAAAACTAAGTCTTATTGATAGTCCAGGACTTCAAGTTCTTTTGCACAGATGCTTTAAAAATTTTTGTCGATCCCTCTTTCCTGCCATCAGAGTGATTGTATAGGTGAAACCAGTACCTTAGATTCAAGAGGTAGTCTCTTCCTGAGTAATTTTGGAATTTGAAGTAATTACAATTTGGATAATTTTGGATAATGATCTTGATTAAACATGTAGGGGATGCTTAGGAAATAAGTTGAAAGTGAAGAATTCATTTGTATGCCGGAGGATTGAATGAATTACCAGAATATCACAAAGAAAAAGGTCTGGGAAATGTTGTATAAACAGTAGGTTTCCAGTTTTCTACCATGTAAAGTACAAAAAAGAAACAGCTTTAACTGGTACACCAAAGAACTGAAAAACCTCATAGATAAAAGGCCTACTAAAGGTACTCAGTAAAGCAAGCATAATTTTTCTAAATGCTCACTTTCTGCAATAAGTTGAACAAGAAATGATAAATCTATTTAATTGTTTAAAATTGGTAATTTAGCTGAATATTTAATGCTGAATACTTAAAAATGTTAATATCTTTATACACTCAATATCCGTGCTGCTGATTTAGTCGCTACGTGCAGAACAACAAAGTTTAAAAGTTCAAGTGATAGCACAGTTATGACATAAGCTAAGGTAGAGGAAAAACTGGTACATCCAATTAATGTTTAGATATTTTATTACAAAATTTATTAAACCTGCACTTATAATCAGTAATCTAAATTAATATACCGGCGGGACATATTTTGATGCTGGGTTTTAAAAACAATTGGATGCATGATCTGGTGAAAATCATTGGCAAAATCCCTGGAATGAGAGTATGCTGAAGTGGCGAACCAGCCTCCAACAGCTGTCATGCAGGCGCAGAGGCATTGTGTTTTTCATAGCTCAATACCTAGTTTATTCAGAGTTGAGAAACAAGAACGCATGTTTTTTCTTGTTTGCTCTATAAAATTAGGCCTGAAACACTGAGATCTACTCATTTTAATGTCTTGTAAAACAATGTAATCAGAACCTATGTGTTTCTAAGACATCTATAAGAAAGGAGCAAATTGTAAATGCAAAACACATTTTGATAGTTGTCTTTCTGGTTACAAGGCCTATCATTTCATTAATTGATGTAATAATGTACGTTTGCTTTGTTTGTTAATTGCACTTCCATTTCCATCTTAAAACAATGGCAAGTTAACTTCTTTATTTAGGATGTGAGAAATGCCATTTGTCACTCCCTAACATTTACATTTGAAAACAACAGGAGTTTTATGCTAAAAATACAGTTGTCTTACATGTTTACATTGGATCCTTCTTGTTTAAAAAAAAAAAGATGGAAATAAGGCTATGTACAATGCCGTTCGTCATTCTATAACATTTACGTTTAAAAACAACAGGAGTTTTATGCTAAAAATACAGTTGTCTTAAACATGTTTACATTGGATCCTCCTGGTTGGGGAAAAAAAAAAAGAAAGGAGGTTATGTATAATTGAAGGAGTCTGATTCTCATCGTTAATGAAAATTAATCTTTTAAAGGAAAAGAACAGAACTTGCAAATACAAAAAAAAAAAAAACCAACAACCCAAACAAATAAAACCAAAAAAAAACCCAGCAGAATGATTTGCTGACTGAAATAATATTGAAGATTATTAATTCAAATTGCATAAATTTATATCAGTTCTCTCTGGCTCAAAGATGGTTTAGTTTCAATGACACAATACTGTATGTATATTTTGGTTGATTAGGACAGTAGTGTATTAAAAGTATGGAAACTATTTACTCCATAAAATGGCTTTTTAAGAGCCAAATTACAACAAGCAGAATGAATTTTGCATTCTTTTCAGATTTTAATAGTTTCCAAGAACAATAAAAATATATGCAGAGCAACTATAAAATGCCCTGATTATGGTAGTTTTGCAGTTATAATTCAGTACTGGTGATCAGTTTATTACAGGTAAGAAATTAAATCAATTAAATAAAACAAAGCAGTTCTCTTTGTCCTCTCACAGTTTTCTCTGAGGAATATACCCCTAGTCTTCCCCTGCAAAGCCTGCCAAAATAATGAGTTTTTCAGCATGACAAGAAGGCGCTAGGCACATAGGTTATTGTAGTTCAAGAAATTCCAGTGCAACGGTGAACTGTCCCTCAAAACACAGAAGATGAATTCGGTCTTGAAAGACTAATTTATAGTCATGGATGTAGTAGACAGTGTCTTCTTATTTACTGAAACGAAGCTAAGACATACAATTGCTGGGAAATAAGTAGAATAACGATGAGACAAACGTTATTGATAGAAGTGTTTGTGTCTGTGTGTCTTTTAAGATTTTGAAAGTGATCCAGCATTGTTCTGAAAAATTCTTCCATTAGAAGGTATTGCAGTGCTGCTTTAACCATTGCAGGAAATGAGAGACTGGAGACTGGTTTTAGTTTTAAAGGTATTTAAAGTGAAATAATACAGAAATATTGGTGCTCTAATACTTGCATAAGTTGGAATAGGTAATAAGTCAAAGCCAACTTAGTGAATCCCAATAATTAGTGGTCCTTGCGTTTGTCCTTATATACTCGCTCAATAAAGAAAGAATAAACAGGCTGTCAGCAAGACTTTTCTTTTCTCCTGATACAAAAAAAATATTTTACTTCCTCAGGTCAGCATACAAGCTGAGATTTTAAGAGAAGCTAATGCATTTATTGTCAAAGGAGGTTTTCAGTGGGAAATCTGATAAAAGTTGAAAATAATTACTTTCAAATTTTAAAGCAGGCGCAAGAAAGTAGTTGTATAGCAAAAGCAGGGTAGACTTTGAGAACATTACATTGGAAGCATTTTACTTTTATTATGTAGGTCAACACCAGGGATAATCGAGGAATGCTTTAGGCAGTTTGTTTCTTGAACACCAGTTAAGGGTAAGATTTCAGCAGATCAGTTTCTGCAACAAAACTGATAAAGTATAAGCCACGGAGATTTGTAATCATTGACCTAGAGAATATGGATTCACAGAAAGCAGGGTGAAGGGATTTGTAAAAAAGGTCATTAAACTGGTGACAGATCTTTGTGAGATAAATTTAGAAATAGTGAAGAAAAATAATGCTTGTAGAAAAGATAAAATAGAAAAGAATGGCCTATTGTGTAATTAATGAGGAAAAATGTTATTTTTCTTTTTTTAGATTAAATGATTGTATCCTTTACAAAAACAAGAACTAATTCCAAAAAAGCAAATGTTCATGCTTTGAAATTAGTTTGTAACTGTGATGCTGTAGTAGGGAGTGAGAACTGCCTTTTCTGATAGATGTTTCTACTGAAATAATTTTGAACATGCCAAGGGCCTAGCTCTCCAGTAAGTTACAGGGAGAGTCGGGTTATGAAAAAAATTATTTAATAAGGTAACTGTACGTGGTTCCTAAGTGTTCAGAGGCAGGAAATTTTGGGAATCTAGTATGTGAAGAATCAGTTGGTTGGAAACTATTGCACTGGAGACAAACTTCGCAATAGTGTGGGCTGGATCTAGCTTCTAACGAGATAACTGTTTGCTGGCCTAACTCAACTCATTCAGTTCCTGTTCCAGTTATGAATTGAGGAATATATTTGGCTTCTGAAATTTCCAAACTGATTTAAGGACCATTGATTCAAATAATCATTTGGATTGGTGTATGGAGAGTTCTATGATGATATGATATTGGCCCTTTTCAATGTTTCCATTTGCTTTTGCAGTTACCAAGTTTCTTCACAGTATTGCTGTCTGTCTCAATATTGTAAATTATAGCACTGTGGTTTTGTGATAAGACTTGGGCGTTTTGACAGATGTGGAGATGTTTTTGTAAGCGATATGACCTACCATGCCTGAACTAGATTTTAAATGGCATAAATAATGTTGTTTGTAGCTATTACGCACATTGCTGTGCTATACCTGCCCATTTTTCCAGATGCAGATCTGTACAAACATTGAAGTTGCCTAGAAATAGAAACACGTAGTAAATGATTCTACCACAGAACACTTCATCTTCTGCTTTATTCCATTTTCCCCTGTGTAAAATGCATGCAAATAAAGGTCATTAATAATATTGCAAGTTCAGACAATTAAAGGTTATAAAATGCCAAGTTATAGCACAATCTTAAACAATTTCAGGAGCTCTTAAGCTGCACCTTGCCAGGACAATTCCTCTGGTCTGAAATCTGCCTTCCTCCCTGTGGTTCTCCATTAAGAACGCAGGCAGAGGGTTGGATGAATGGCCAGAGGTCCAGCAGACTCCTGGGCTCATGTTCCTCTCTCCCTGGAAAAAATGGTAGCAGGAAGTAGGTGGTGGCAACTGCTGGTGGAGAAGTTAATTTGTCCTTCAGTCCTCTCCCTCTGGCCCAGTTTAGAGTATCTCATATAAAAAGGGGGCAGCTGCAAGCAAAGTGCGTCTGTTCCTCTGGCAGTAGTGTGCTACCACCTCCTGAAGATCAGCAAGAAAATTGCCTCCAGTGCAAGACTGGTGCCATTAGAGATCGCAGCTGACTATCCTTGGTTACGTAATTAAAGGCTATTAATGTACATGGGTGTTACACTGACTGTCATATCCTAAGTCCATGTTTCGTTCTAATTGCTCTTCTTAGCAGAAGATTATTTGTTGTCCAGTCTCTGTCCTTCAACCTGTTTGGTGCGAGTGACCAGCACAGACCATGAAACTCCATGCAGCTGAAAGAAAGTTTTATTTTGGTTTGGTTTCTTAGTTGTTTGCATACCAGACAGGCTATGGCTGTGCTATATGATTGTGGAAAGAATTGTATTTTTGTGGATTCCTCCTTTTTTGATAAAGAACAACTGAGTCTTCAGGGGAGCTTCATGTGCTTCTCTTTGAATATGTCATACAATCAGGCATGGAATATTTAATACATTTAGAGTGTTTTCATTTTTACTGGAAATCGAACTGATTTCAAGCCAATTGTTGCTGAAGATGCTTATTTTCCTCTTTGGTGAGTAGATCAATCATTAACAGCGAATGATAGAGGGGTTGTTTGTTTTTCACTGATGTATAGTGAGCTTTCCAGGAACATGTGAAGAACTGGATTGGATGTCTTTCAAGAAAATACATATATTGAAAACAGACTTCTTTATGTGGTATTGCCTTTCTTTGGGATAGCTAAAGTTTAAACACTTTGCCTGTGTGTCATATTTCTAATGTACTTACCATCATATACTCTATGGTTGCTGGGTCAGGCTCAGCTACTGGAAGAATGTGTATTTCCTGCCAAGTAATTTTTCAACAGAAACTACTGGGTATCAGTCAAGGTTTCACTCTATAGGGAAGCTATTCTTAGGAAAAAGATATTTCTTTTTGTAAGAAGGGAAAACAATGGGCATCCCAAGATGTTATCTGAGTCTTTCTGATCAAATTCAGGACAAAAGAGACTGAACTTGTCTGCCTTTTCTCTTCATACTCCTGTCCCCTTCACCAAATAACTAAAGATGTTCTTGAGATTTACAACTGAATAAGAATAGTTGAAAAACAGATTTCAGCAAAAGAGCATTTTGCTAGTAGGAAAAAAAAAAAAAAAGACGGCTATTTCTAATACTGCAAAAGGAGCTGTTAGTGATTAGAGCTCCTGAGTATCTGTGTTTTCAAGTTACAGATATCTAGATAAGACTAGACAATATTTTTCCCCCTTACAGGCACCTAAGGACATTTAAGTAACATGAAAGAATTATGGGTGGTACAATTGCCAGTGAAAAACTGCACTGAGTTACATGAATGCATCATATTTTGTTGTATGTTGTGTTTTTCCCTCAAGATTTCTATTTGTGTAACAGAATATCATCCAGTCGCTACCTTAGGTGAGGAAGCTGAAAATGTTTACATGCTTGCAATTAATAACATGGTCTTAAGAACTTTTCCTCTGAAATTCTTTGTTTTACTTTAAGTATTTGTTGTTTACATTCTTGAGAAATGACCGTCTAATTCCTAGGTTCTATTTTTTTTTTTTTGGCCATGTATAAACGTTTCCTTTGAATATTTATTTATAATGTGTTTATTTATAATATGTTTTGTGATAAAGCTTGAATGAGGCAGCTTCTGCTACTTACAGACAACTTGTCATTTTTCTCATTGCTTGTATATATAGATATACTGTTGTACAATTTACAGTAAGCAAAATGCAAATGTGTGGTATGTGGCAGGTAAACTCAAGTCTTCCAGCAATAGAAAAAGTACAGGATATTTCCAATGGATTGTTCTTGAGCAGGGAGTTCCAGTTGGAATACAAACTAGATTGAAAGGGTCATAGAGGCATGCATGTTTATGAGTATCATACCTAAATTAACAATGAAATACTCCATATAAAAGTTATTAAACTAAAGCAGTTAATTAACTGAAAGAAGGTTGTAGAGTTGTGGGGGTCGACCTCTTCTTGCTAGTAACAAGCGATAGGACTAGGAAATGGCCTCTAATTATTCCAGGGCAGGATTAGATTGGATATTAGGAAAAAAAGTTCTTCACTGAAGGGGTTGTTAAGAATTGGAACAGGCTGCCCAGGGAAGTGGTGGAGTTATTTAAAAGACGGGTAGACGTGGTGCTTAGGGACAAGGTTTAGTGGTGGTTTTGGTAGTGGTAGGTTGATGGTTGGACTTGATGATCTTCAAGGTCTCTTCTAACCTAAACAATTCTATGATTCTAGAGGGTTCAGCTTGACTATCCCCTTCTGTTTGGCTTTTCTGGGGAAGAACTACATCTCTCAAAGAATATAGCTGCTATGTATTACAAAACACAAATGTTTGCCATAATTGATTCTGTATAGCACTTTATTGTAATGACTGACGGGGTGGGAGGGAAAGATCACAGTATGCCAGAATATGCCTCGTTTCTGACACGAGATCAGTCAGATCTTTATTACAGGTTGCAAGCAAGTTCTTCCTTTGCCAAAAAATGGAGACAATCTTTTTTAAAGAAAAGTTAATTTGCATATGCTTTTAAATGGACTCACAGCAGAAGCCTTAAATGCATCAAACTTGAAACATTTTAGAAAATTTTCCAGGCATAGGCTATCTTAGAGACAGTACTGCATTATTCTCAGGTTGATGTCAGGTGCAGACAATGAAATTAAACCTGCGTGCAAATGCCACAGAGATGGCTGTCCTAAAAAAGCCTCTACTGGCATTATTCTCAGCCCGGAAACTTTAAACTTTTAAGTATTTGCTGAGGGATAGCTGTTGCCAAGTTTCTTTAGCTGTGTAGGGGGAGAAGGAAATAGGAGATAGGAGAGGAGAAGCCATAAAACAAACATTTAATGCTCAATACTATGAGTACTTATGCTTTTGAGAGATGGAGCGTCTCAACTGAAGACTCCATCAAAATAACCTACTAGAAAAATACTGTGGGGTGGATAGTGCTGAATCCAGCCCAAGAAGATGCCTTTTCTCTACAGATCAAGGAGACTTCTGTGTCCAGTCTAGGGTGGGAGGAAAAAAAAAAGCAAAGTAGTAGCTGGGGAATTAGTCTGCTGTTGAAAAAGGGGATTGCACTAGTTTGAAAGAATATGCATAGAAATTTTTTGTTTTCATTTCAATTAAAGGAAATCAACCTTTTTGCTTCTGTGACTAAAGCTGCGAGAAACTGGGGCCGTTTTCTTGTGACTTTTTAAAAAAGGCAAATAGCCTCAGACACTGAACATTGTGATTTCTTTCAATATAGTGATTACGTACAGTCAAGATGTTTTTGCCCAAATATCGGGCAGTTAAAACTGTTTTCAATGCAAACAGACTTAGCTTTGAAAACTTGCAGCCTGAAGCCTTCTCCTTGAATGTTTCAGTTAATTTTGTTTCAAGCGCTACTTGTTTTTATAGTTTGAGTTGCATTGCCTTGTTAGTAGTTTCTCTCTGTGAAGCTTCCTGACATCTTTGCAGCTCCTGTGTTCCAGGTGCCCCGTAACCATGCATTTGCAATACAAAGTAGTCAGTCAGAGCTCTACAAGATTTTAAAGTTAGCTTTAAGAAATTTTAAACTGGCTGTTAGTTTCCAGGGAGCAGCACGATACATAACCTAGTTGGTTTAAATATACACACCATTCGAGGTCAGTCCTATCAAGCAATAATTTCATTGGAAGAATGACTGAAAGAGTGAGCTTGCAAAGTGAGCAAAAATGGAAGTCTTCAAGGCTACAAGATTTTAATGAAAACAAGACTTATATTTGAATGAGGTGTAAAAAGAGGGTAAGATTTTTGCCCTTTTAAGCATTGAACTCCCACAGAGTTCTCACTGAACATTTTCATCCTCCGGAGAATATGAATACTGTAAGATCTCCAGTAAGTAGTGCTCTTAATCTTGACATCTTTGCACAATGTAAGAAATGGTCTTTTTGAATTTCCATGAATCACAAATCATAATTTATAATAGTGATTGCTGTAATAAATTTTCCTCAAGTATTTAATGTCATAAATCCCCTTTGAAAATTAGATAAATGAGGGGGAGGGTTTCTTTCTTGATTTTGAAATACATCCTTGCTTAATAGCTTTTGTTTTGTGTTTGTATGCTTTAGTTCTTGACTATTCAGAGATTCTCATCATTTAACAGAAATGTATAATCTGTGAGCTTTTTAAAAGGATAGCTCATTATTTCCTTTAAGTCATTTTAGTTTCCAGGCAAGAGAGTCCTGTCTTAAATGTCAAAATGCTGTTCTGAATAATGGTTGAATGTAATAAGTCTAAATGTACTGGGTTTATGTCTTTTTATCTAGTGATAAAATTGGCAATCAATAAAGTAATCACTATTTGGTCATAATCTCCCTGATGAAGTTTAGACTAATCTTAATGGTTTTCATTTTCTCCACATTATATCCATATTGATCAAGCAGAAATTACTCTCTCCCATAAAGCAAAACTTACTGCATTGTTATATGAAAACTGTTTTTATTGCTTCATAGTTTCTGCATTGTTTCACTGGAAGATTAAGTATTTTGACCATTGGATTTTAGAAGTCTGGGTATGTCTCAGTTTGTCCCAGTGGTCTTGGTTACAGGAGCTCTTGGGTTGGCAAAGAGCTGTTGAAACAAGTTTGTTGCTTGAATTGTGAATATATTTTGTTTTGCTTTGGTTTTTTTTAAAGGAAGTTTACCAAAAGAGTGTAACTCGAGTTCTAATTACATATCCACAAGGTACTAGGACACTTATAGTACATTAGAAAAGCTTGGAATATCTGATCTAATTAACAGGAAAGAAAATTTGGAAAACCCTAATTATTCTGTATATTTAATTCTCTGTATTTGTCACCTTTCTAATGAATATGAGTTTTAGACACTGATTATATATGTTTTCTTCAGGGGAAATGCAGCTTGTATTTGTAATTCTGTATTTGCATTTTACTGAGTACAGAATTGCAGAACAAGGCTGCGACAATTACTGTCATAATACATCCCAAATTAACTTGGACTATAGTTCTTTCTTGTGCAGCATTTTTCAGGCTTTATTGTTAGAAAATGTAATTTGGCAGAAGACAGTTTAAAAAAGAATAAAGCCACTTAAAGTTTTGAAGCTTCAAGAATTATGTAGATTTTCTGTCAGACAAGTATTTTAATATCAGTGACCCCACAAGTAAAGATCTTCAAGCATTTACAAATAGGTCTTAAGTTGCATGAAACTTTGAACTAATTTAACGATGAATCTCTGGAAGTTTTATAGAAGTCTGTAAATATTACAGGGTCCACAAGAGCTTCTTGCATAAGCTTCAAAAAACGCCCACTTTTTGTTTCATAAATACTAAGCAGTAGAAACTCTTTATCTGTGTGACCGAGTACTGTGGTAAGGAATCAAAGGAGCTCTTTGACAGATTTTCCTGTTTATTCATAATCTATAAAATAAGAACTTTGTCATTGTACAACCACAGAGTTACACATGTAGTTGCTGTTACTTTTACAAAGCTTTCTTCTGCTTTGTTCTTGAGTAAATAACGTAGGTGAGCCCTGTTTAGTTTGAGCTGTACACCTGCGAAATTCTTAGAAACCATCGTAACAATGAGATGAGATGGCAGGATTGTTTTCCGTACAGATACATTTTTATTTCTTACCCTCTGTGTCTCCAGCCACCTTTTTTTCCAAGCAGCTGAACAATTTCAGCTGTGTCTTTGTGCCATCAGGCGCTTTGGTGCCTGACCCATAAGCCAAGACCCACCCAGGCAGTCCCCAAACTGGTATCCGTACTTTGGCACTTAAAAAGGTATACAGGTCGTATAAGTAAAGGAAGATGCCCAGACTTGGCCATTTTTAAAACCTACATTATCTATTTAATTTTTAATCTGAGACTAATATGGTAATTTGTTGTTTTGGTATTGTGCGTTTTTTTGCAAGGCCTTCCTTCTTCCTTTCTTTCTTGAGGATGTACTTAAATTTCGACGTACTCCTAGTATACTATTGTCAAATGGGGGGCTGGGATGGTAGGTGTTCAGTAAATACAACAATTAATTTCACTGTTATGTAGTTTGTAATTTTCATAAGCTCAGTGAGCAGAGCAAAAAGGGGGCAGTTTGTATTAGTTTTGACATCTCAAGGCAAAGCTTCGTTTTTATAGTATATGCTGGACTAAACCAAAAAACAAGTCAAGAGTGGCCTAAGCAAGTGGTTGAAAAGCTGAGCAGACAGTGAACAAAAGCGGAACATGGATTAATTGAGTGGAGGGTTAATCTTCATTTTTTTCCTTTAAAGAATAGAGGACGATATTGGTGTTGGGGAGCAGCACTGGACGTGGGACAAAGCAGGGGAAATGTAGAGATGGTTACAGAAACAGTGGTATTTTCATCATCTTTGAGTACATTAAAATTAATTTGCATCAAGTATCATTTGGCAAAGCTTATGCAAACTGTAACCAGCAGTTATAGATGCGCATGCTGAAGCTTGGTGTTTTTATGATATGAAGGAGGAAAATATTAAGGAGGCTGCATAGTTTGCTAAAGATTTGTTGAATTCTGCTAAATAAACCTACCCATAGAGCACACCGCTGGCAGGAGAATTATTGAAAGAAGCACGGAGCTAAGGGAGCAGCAAGAATACAAGAACAGTAGAGTTGTGGCATCAACTTGCTGATTATAAAACATACAGAGGTAATGGAGAGAAATAGAAGGGCAAGGAAAATGGAAATAGGTAGTTAGGCAGAGTGTGGTGAGGTCAGGCTAATGTGTGGGATTTTCAGAAGGAGTCTTCAGTCTTGGGAGAAATTGAAGGAGAATGACCCGAGAATCACAAGAACATCAAGAAAATGTTGTGTCTGGAGTTTCCATACTAGGAAAGACTGAAAGGTACTTTTCCATTCATCCTCTTCTGTCTGCCCCGAGTTAAGGTACCAATTGGGTAGTGCGTGCTGGACCATGGTGATAGTGGGATCGTAGAACATATGACAGTATCAGTTTCCTTTGGCATAAATCAAGCTAAACATGCGACAAAACCCCATAAGAAGTGGGACATCTTAGAGTTATTAGAGAAGGAGGGCAAAAACAAGGTAAGATAATGCCAGAGTCAACCTATTGGTCGGGTTTAGGTGATAGAGAAACCTTGTGGTTTATGGCTGTTGGGAGCATTCATGTAGAAAGGACTCCTGGGTAGACAGTCGCCACTGGAGTCCAAGAGCTATTAACCAGGGACTGAGTCTGGGAGACTGACAAGGTCTCCAGACTTAGAAGTGGGAGAAGACTAGTAAAAACTAGTCTCATCTTCCTGGCCACAAAATCATAAATAAAGAGGAACATCAAATGTACCGGGATAAATCAAAGGGTATGAGGGAACACAAGATGCTAAAAAGGGTAGAGGTGGTGGTACTGATAAGTACATAGCAAGTAATCAGGTACTAAAGTAGTAAAAACTAACGTTTCAAATTCGGTGTGGCCAGTGGGAAACAGCTGGATGCCTAGTTAGCAGTGGGAGAAGTCAGGAAAACAAAATAAAAAGGCTACGATTATTTACGCAGCCTGTGAAATAATCTTTTGTGCAGATGAAAGAAATATGGTGACCAATTGTGACTGGAACACTAAAACTGGAAATGCTCTTGTCAGAAAAGATAGGTAAAGGTATAAGTGGTGCAGTCACATAGCGTATGACCGATGTGAAAACCTGGGAAGCCGTGAGATGAAATAGCATGGATAAATGCTGTCTATGGGTCAAGAATATTTTGAGGGAGATGTTTTATTGGGGCCAGCAATGTTATGTTTGGATATGGATAGGCCAATCTTCGGTGTTACTAGGGAGAGGGATCCAGATGGAATGAAATAGTTGTCGCACTAACAAAAGTGTGATGCTGTTTTCAGGATGTTTTTGATAAGTAATGAGTATCTTGCTCTTTTCAAAAGACAAGGGTTTGTGGCTTTTTTGTTTGTTTTGGGGGGAATTTTTTTCCCTAAATAATCTTGGAGCAGGAGATCCTTCAGGTGAAACGGAAGGAAAAAATGTTTACATGTAGATATTATTTTACATAGTAAGGCACTTTTTTTTTTTTTTTGAGAAAGTAAGTAAACGATTTTATCTGGAAAAAAGAAGTTAAAAATAGAAAGAAGGATGTGAAGGTCTGCCATTTATTTACTGCACATGCAAAAAGCTACCTGAAGATTATATTTTAACAAAAGGGGCGAAACTTTGATGGAAGGACTTAGAATCACAGAATATCCCAAGATGGGAGGGACCCATAAGGATCATAGAGTCCAACTCCCTGCTCCTCCCAGGAATACCTAAAACTGCACCATATGACTAAGAACTCTGACAGGCTTGGTGCTGTGAGCACTTCCCTGGAGAACCTGGTCCAGTGACTGACCACCATCTCAGTGAAGAACCTTTTCCTAACAGTTGGACTCAATGATCTTAAAGGTCTTTTCCAACCTAAATGATTCTATGATTCTAATGTCCCGTCTGAACTTCCCCTGATGCAGCTTCATTGCATTTCCTTGTGTCCTATTGCTGGGCAGGAGGAGATCAGCACCTCCCTTTCCGCTGCCCAGGCCGGTAAGTAGGTTGAGAAATCAAATAGCATTACATCACAAGAAAATGACATCTCAGTGACCAGAAATTGTAAGGGAATAGTCGTATTTCCAGAGATTAAGTACAGAGATAGGGGCTGGCTAAAAAGAAAAGGCTGCTAACTCTGTCAGCCATAGAAGAAAAGGACAATAAAAAAATGTGTAGAGGATAAAGAGATTGAAATTTAGGTAGGCTCAAAACTGAAGCTGGTGTTTTATCATCAGGGCCATAGTGATGTTATACATATGTTGAACATAGAGGCAAAGCAAGGATGTGAAATGGGAATGAATGTATGGAAATGACAACCAAGGTGGAAAAAATCCTTTGCAAACTTCATGGACTCAAGTCATGGATAATTACCAGCTGAGTTTGATTAGTAAAGTGATTAGCCTGAGGCTGATGAGTAAAGTGAGAAAAACTCTAATGTGATCATTTCAAATTAACATGGTGTATTTATCCCAAACACAGGCTACTTACTGTACTTCTTAATCTCTTACTAAAGATTTAAGTATGAGATGGAGGGAATGAGTTGTCATTTCTAGAGCTGTCTTTTCCTGCTTTCATGTGTCAAAAATACAGTCTTTGATCATGATATAAAAGTCCATCAAAACCATCCATGTTTTTTGTGTTTCCAGACTGGATTAGTGTATCTCTCTGTACTGTTTTTTGACTTCAGAACTTGTTATCTATGGCAGCACAAGCCTTGGGGGAAAGGGTGTGTTACATGGTGGGGGACATGATCTGTTAAGCTTATTGTTTTTAAATGTTTTCTATGGAAGAACTCATGTCATTTGGAGTTGTGAATTTTAATTTGTTTCTGCTGTAGTTCTTTTTTTCTTTAACTTTCAAGGCAGGAATCTGAGGTTCAGGTTAAACTAAGACACCAAGTCTTATGTCTTTTGACTGTGTTGCAAATATTCTATATTTACATAGATTATTTTTTTTTGTACACATAATATTTATCTTGATGATTATTAATGAGAAAACATGCTCTCTTGGCAATGCTATCTTGCTCATTTTATTGTTTTATTGTTCTATGATTAGGTATTAGCTGTGCAATAAGGTTAGGATTCTTATTTTCTCACCACTATACAACCCAAATTTTATTTCTTCAAGCATAATTCAGAAACAGAATTCAGCAATTATTGCACAACTTATTTTCTATACTTCACGAGTAGGCAGAACTGTCAGAGGTTATTTTTTCAACGTATGAGAGAGTGCATAAACCATGGGGTTTAATAACTTTTAAATTCATTAGCATTTATACTTTTTAGGAAATGTGTGATATTGCTATGTTCTACCTACATTTTCAGTTTTTGTTGGAACTCTGAGCAGAGTACAGTATTTGTTTTGGGAAGGGAGAGAATTCTACTTGCTAATAGTCATATTCTCCTACAACATGTAATTTACATTAGGCTTTTCTGCTTAGGAAGTGTAGAAAAAACATGGCCACAAATTTTCCAATAAAATATGTTGCTTTTGAAAAGCTGTTTTTCTTTAAATTCGAGTTTTTCTTTTAGAACAATAGAAATAAAAATATTTTAAAAATAGCTAAAACAAGAACAAAAAGTCTTGATTGACTTAAAAGATTTTCTGCCTTCCATCTCCCTTTCTCCTCAAAAAATGATTTTGCAGGACATATTTAGGATTTTCTGGCTTAGCTCAGGCTTAGAGCAATTATTATTTTTAAGTTTTCCAACTGTAGTTTACTACTTTGGTCTTGTAAAATGATTACCAAGGAATTGGACAATTTTTCAGTTTAATTTTTATTGCAACAGAATATTGAAAAAATGTAATTCTGCAGAGCCTTAGAACATTTGAGCATAACTAAAACTGTGAAATATGATTTATTATATATTCTGTAGTCAAGTAAACTCTGTAATTAAATAATATAACTTTAAAGGTTTTATTTGAATCTGACTCCTTTTGGATTGCTTGGAACTGTGTAAAGGAATGCGATTTTATTAGTCTGTCCCTTTCCTTACTACAAATATACCTCAGGCATTTTCTTGGGGTAAGTTTTTGGATAATCTCTAGGATCGGGTCTCTGGAGACAATTTTATGAGAGAGAATGTGAATAAGATTGAATATTTTAAATATTAGTATTTAAAATCAAGAGGTTAAGCATGGATTTAAAGCCTAAATTATTGCTGCCTGTTGTGACATTTTCTTATTAAAAGAATGAAGCCACTTAATAAGTCCCATTAACATCAAGAGAAGTTACAAGATGCTTAGCCGTTTAAATCACATAGCTGTGTAAAATTAAATTAATCAGTTATTATTTGCATTATTAATATAGGTTGGGTAGCCAACAGTTCGATTTAGAAAGGGAGAGAAGGAAGTGCTCCTATCCAATTTTTCCTTTTGTTCAGGAGTCTTTGCATACATTTTTCATGCTGAGAAAATACTGAAAACCTGTCTAGCTCCTTCTGTAAATCTTTGACTGAGTTATATGCAAAACTTGCATAGATGAGTCATAAATCTGGTAATTTTAGTGATGACTGGCTTTTGAAGAGAGTTTCTCCCTTATCTTAAAACTTCTAACCAACTTTATGGCTATAGCTGCCTTTAATATTTTCTTTTTCTTGCTATTGAATTTTGATTTAAATAACTTCATAGTGGATTTTCAGAGAAAAAGCGCTGAAGCTACTGCACTTTTGCTATGCAAAAGTTACCATTTTCTTTCAAAGGGTTTCAGAAGAAAAAATTTCAACGATCCAAAGCTCCATCCAAAGAAAAAAATAAAAGCATGAATTGATTTGTATTCCAAGGCACAACAATTTATTCTATATTAGAACTGTGTTTCCAAAAGGATGGTCCACTGTAATATGTTTGTCTTTCTCCTTTTAAAAAGAAATTTCATGCATAAAGCACATAAATACTATCGTAAACAGGGAAAAACTAGCTAAAGGATTAAAATGCATTAGGCAAGGTCACTTTAATATTTGACACAGTTTTACTCTGCAAGTAATTGTTTGGGATTGTAAATTTGATTCTTATTCCTTTTTTATTATTTGCTGTAATAAAGAGTTTTTACATAAATGTTTATTACATTTTCTTACATGGGGTAAGAAAAAGACTTGTAGCATATTATGGTGTAAGCTTACTGGTGTTTAGTGTTATCTTTCATATCATTTCTCCATTATGTCAAGCATGCCTAAAATCCTGAATGCTTTGAATTTTTTTTTTTAGGTTGATTAAGTCTAAGTAAATACTAAATCAGAATATACTTTGCATTTACAGGCACTTGCAGACCAATTTGAAGATGTGCATACATCAGTATCTGAACGCATGAAGATTTTCTACTGTTGTCAGGTGCCTCCACATTGGGCCATACAGGTGTGAAGCAATTCCATTTGAAGCTTTAACATAAAAGTCTGGTTCTTATTATTTTTGATACTGCGTGACTCCAAAGTCAAGAGAGTGTGGTACAGCCTTGAGTTGAAACACTGTAGAAATAAAGACATAAGCTAACAAAACACCAGTTTTTTCTGGAAAGAAATAGAGTTCTACAGTTTTTTGCTTTCAGATGTCTTGTTCTGTCACGCACAGAAGTAATAGCTTGTAGTGAAATTCTTCTTTACTTTGCTTTTTCCTTCAGTAAAAAATGGACCAAAACTTTCAAGCATCCAACATATCTCTTGTAAAAATAATCTTGCCACTGTCTTCCTATCTATTACTGTTTTACTTATGCTACTATTACTTGCATCGTTCTCACCTTTTAGTGATTGCTCACTTTGGGTTGTTTTCAGGGAGTGGATCATGCTCAAAGCAGCCAAATTAGGAGTCAAAAGTACACTGAAGAACTCCTCCAGCTGAGAAAGTTTTTGTTTTCAAGACATGCCCCTTTTTACTATTGTTGACAGGATTTATTTTTTTTTTTCAAAACTACATTGTTCGTCTTCAGAAGAAACTCTTTCTAGAACAGAAATCTAAACATTAGTCTTATCTGATGATTTAACAAACTGATCTGATTTAACAAACTTAAGAAAAGTGTTTGCATTGTGTACCTCCAAAGGTGTTCATGTTGTTTAGTTTTAATGGTGTTTTATTCCTTTTTGATTTCTAACCTCAATGCATGTTGCTTTAGCCAATCATGTCTTCTCCCAGCATTCTCAAATTATTCCACGCAACCTTTCAACAGGCATTTGCAATAAAACTAGCAAATGTGCTTTTCATTTCCAGTTGTCAGAGTGGCACTTTTCAATCCAAGCCAATTTTCCAAGCCAAAGATAGAAATACTAAAATAGGGATTTATAATGGAAGATGGCTGCAGTCTTCTAGTCATAGTAATGAAGAGGCATTGCCTCTATAGATTTTACCAAATTTGACTCTGAGTAAATTTAATAAAACGTAAGATTTAGTTCCAGACACTGGAAATGTACTTTTTTTCCCTAAGCAATTAATAAACAAGTAATTGATCTGTTATAGATTTTCAGTTTATCATGTATTTATGTCAAGGAGCTGTATCCAGTTCTTAACTTTTTGACTACCAGTCTATTCCCATATGGTGACTCCTTGGATTTGTAACATGTACTGAACCCAAGCCTATAAAGAGAGATCCATGCCATCTGCAGAGAACTTCAGGGAATCCATTCAGGATCACTAAAAACACTATAGAAGTTCACTATATGGGATCTCATAGCATAATTAGGTGTCCTTATACAGAAAGCTCCCATTTGTTTTTGCAAACCAAATTGTGTATCTGTCACACACAGTAAATAAGTTATCCATTCTTCAAAGATGAAAACCTATATGCGATTTTAATCTCTTAAAAAATAAACAAAAGACCAAAGACAACTTTTCAAAGTCATGAAAACATGCCTTGTTTATTTTTAAATTGAAAAGATTACTCATTTATTTCCATAAGTACACTGAAATAATAGCTGAATTTGAAATAACAAAGAGGCTGATTTATCTGTGACGAAAACTCAACTAGGGAGTTGAACCTGAACTCAAACCCAATATTGATTTGACTAAAAATTAACACCCTTTGCCAGTGTCTGTTTGGCCAGTGCAGCGATTTCTCATGAGTACCTAACAAAATTGTATCAGAGCCTTTCTCTGCATCTGTTTGCATATGTACAAATTACTATGGCAAAGCATTGCTAGAAGAGGCTTTAATGCCCTCCTTCAGCCTCTGTTTCCCACTCTTAGCATTCCCAACATCCTGCTGCAGCTGCTTTCCAGCCGCAGGGGCCACATGCCTCTTTTAAGGGGTGGAAGTTCAGCTCTGTCAATTCATCCTTGCCATGTCTGTTTCCATTTTTGTATTATATTAGAAACTATTTCAAAGTAATTAAGCTACTGACCTGAACAAAAGTCAAATCAAAACAATTACTGTTCTATTGATGGGGTTTTTTTGAGATATAGACATTGTTTGAGGCTCCAGCTTGAAGTTTCAAGAGAATAATTCTGTATTCTCTGCTTCTTGTTGATGTCAGAAATGCCTCTAACATCTTTTAAGAATGTAAATAGTATTTCCTTACCTGTTTTCAGTTACCTGGAATTTCTTATCTTTCCAGCGTCAGCTTGCGAGCTTACTCTTTGAGCTGGGATGCACCAGCTCTGCCTTACAGATATTTGAGGAGCTGGAAATGTGGGAAGATGCAGTGATCTGCTATGAAAGAGCAGGACAGCATGGAAAGGTAAGAAAGATATGTTTTACAACTGAGATCCCATCTTGAAATAGGATCTGAAGTATGAAAGACTGTCTGGCCTGAGCTGTCAATTCACTAGTGACACTCACTTCTACAGGGGTATCATCAGGAAAGTCTGTTTAGGAAAAATGGACACATGACATATGAGTCTCTCATAACCTGTGAATGCTAAAAAAAAAAATATTTGCGATAATGACCACATGAAATAGAAGTTGGTAAATGAGAAATAACTTGGGAAGCAAAAAGATTGTGGTAGTGATTCTTTAAAATATTAAAGGAAAATTAACAACTATTCATGCACAGCAAGGTGTAATGTAGGCATTTCAAGAAGGCTGTAGCAATCATTCATAGTGGGGTCTTGGAGTTTTGTCTGGAGGGGATATTAGTTTTCTTTCCCAAAACACTTTAAGTGGAACAACATTGGTGTTTGATGTATTTAAATACATAATGCTAATGTATTCAAATTACAGAATCAAACATTTGAAACAAGAAGTGTCATAAGATTAAAAGGCTTCATTTTGTTAAGTCTATGTTGATGTTTTCCTGAATTTCTCCATGATTTCTTTAACCTTGCTGCAGCTACATGTGATCAGCTCCAGAGAAAGACAGTTTAAAGCCATCGCCTAACTCTATGTATCAGTGACAGAATTGTTTAAAAATGCTGGTAGCAAGCTGTAGCAGCCCTCCTAGGGCTGATTATTTTGCTGTTACTATTAGAGCAATGGTAGGAAAATTTTAGAAAATGATACCTGGAAGTAATGCCTGCTTCTATGTAACTTTAGCTTTGTTCTCTTTCTCGTGCAATCTCTCACACATAAAAATTATAACAGGAACTTATGCTGTCAATCATTGTTTTCAGAATTTATATAGTTTTCAGAAATATTGACTCTCAGACAAAAATGTTTTTTCTTTTCTTCCCTGTTCTCTCCCTCTGTTTGGTATGTGGTAGCATTAAATATAGGAATGTATGTGTGCCTTTATGAAGACAAAATCACAAAGACTGCTTAAACTAATTTAAGGTTACAGAATAGAAAGTTATAACTTCAATTAATAGAAAAAATGCAGAATTTCTTATACTTGCATATTTTTTCTAATTATTGTGCACCGACATCTAGATTTCGGGAATTATAAACAGACAGATATGTTTTGCTGGCAAATTCTATGTCACATTATGCATGCCTTGGGGATAGTATGCAAATATCCCAATTTTTTCAGTACAGTGGAGAAGTAGAGGTCAATATTTTCCATTTCCTGGAAATGCATTCTGTCCTACTTACATTCACAAACTGCCCTTAGGGAGTTATGAAAATGGCACTCGGAGAATAGGACAGGATATCTGACACAGGAAACTGCCTAGAAATGCTTTCAGAATGAGGGTTTGTGCTGTGCTTTGAAAAACAGAAAATGCTATGTAAGTACTAAGTAACAGTAGTGCTGGGGAAAAAAGCTAGCTTCAGATCAAAAAAGCCAGAAAATTAGAAACATTTAGCTGTACACCAAGGGGAGTGACTATTTATGCTTCTTATCAGAAAGCTTTCAGAGCATGAGTTGTTTGTATTTATGAAAAATCTTTTAAAGTTTTTACACATGGTAGTTACTCTCTTAGAAATGCACAAGAATCCACTAGAGAAATATGTTGTTCAGTGGATATTCATGTCATTAAGAAACTTAGCATATATACGCCCAAAAGAACAAACTCTATTTAATAAAATTCTGCATGTTTTTCACTAACAAATGCTTTTATATAGAAAACCTGAATTTAAATACCGAAAAAACCAATAAAACAGCCAGATATCAGCAATATCAATGCATTTGATGAGTACTTACGCGAAGTAGTATGTTCCGTCCTTCTACTTTTGAATCACGCACTGACAAAGCAACAGTGCATGTAGATAAGGCTATGCGAAGCTCCACACTATGTACTTGGGAAATACATAATTCACTCAGTTATAATAGGGCCATGTAGCGGTACAAATTTTGCAGAGTAAGATGTCACTAACATTTAGCAAACTTTTTTTGTGGATCTTTTACTGTTACTAGATATGGCTCTATACTCACTTGTTTCATAATCTGAACAAAACTAGTAGAAACTGATATCATAACATGAGTCAACAGAAGAGTAACAGAGTGCCAAGCAGTGAAGAAAACAGAGCACAGAACACAAAAAAAGTATTATAAAATCGGAATGCACAGTATGTTGACAGTTGCTGTGGCTTTCTCATTGCAGTCTCTTACTTGTATTCCTTTAACAGACTTGTTGCAAAAGCAGACACTAATCTTCACATGCGTAGTGAGAACTGGTGTTGAAAAGTGTCCCTGTCCCTTCTTTTAACTGTGAGGAGGACCCAGACATCTCGAGAGTATTATTTACATCGGACAACTTTATTTGGTTAAGGTGTAAGAGGTCCTCTTCAGCCTCACTGGAAATAGATAATACACTAAAAATGGCTCTATTTCCATGATAAAGAAAAAAGAAAGGATAAACCAGAGATGTGAATTTTCAGTTCTTCCAGTTGAAGACAGGCCTTTCTCATTTGCAGGGGCTCCAGACCATAGTAGCTGCTGACCTTTGATAAATTCATGAGATCTACCCTTTAGCCTGGTATTCTGTCTTACAACCCTGTTTTCAGCCCTATCCCTGTGCCATCATCTCCTCGGACTAAACAGTGTGGTACACAGTCCGGTTTCAGACCAACATATCCAGCAATTCACGTTCTACAGAGTTATTTCTCTTGTCATAACATGACACAGATACCTCCAAAAACTTTGAGCGAGGAAACACAATTATGGTAAGATCTTAGAAGCTGCCATTTAAATTCAGAAAATGCTTCCCAGATGCAAAGTCAAGTAGTACTATACCGATTAGTGCATGAGATTGTTCAAGAACTTGATTGACTTCCACTACATATCATAACAGATTGAGAAGGCAGGTAAGCACTCCTATACGTAGCTACTAAATTGACAAAGAGGAGTAAATGGCTTGCCAAGGTCATACATGAAGTTACAGCGAAGATGAAATGAAAACTGAAGAGCTCTCCTTTTCTTTCACTACCTCTTTGCATGCTCATCTGTTCTACTTCTTCATGCTACTTCTCTCATAGCCTAGCAAATAATGCACAAGCAGAAAAGGTGAGAGCGTTTTAGGAAATACTTTGAACTAGCAAGGGAATTAATTGTCAAATAATAGAACTGGTAGATCTGTGAAGAGTGAGGCTAACAGGGCCTTTTAGGAAAGAATTAAAATAAAAACATGGGAACATGTAGATGGGACAGCAAGTGGAAGTGCAGGATGAATCCTGAACTTGTTTCCCAGTAGTCTCTGTAGTGAATAATAAAAAGGCACCACCTTTTATTTAAAACAGCACCCTCTTTAGTGATTGTGGATTTTTGTGAAGCTTTGCCTTTTTAATTCCCATGCCAACTGTAGTAGTCCAGAAAGCAAGATACCAGCCTAAATCGTTCTCATGTTTAGATCAACTGACTTTTGAACTGAGTGTTGAATGCCATCAATTCTGGCACAGACCATTCTGTGAAAAGCAGCGTTGTTATAATTAAATCTGTTTCAGTCAGCAAGGATTATACAGCTTCATTTTTTTCTTTTTAGGTAACTTTTATTTGATAATTTTCTTATCAAAGCTTATTTAATTTAGATATAATTTTTAGTTATAAAGCATGCGAGTTAATCATTAATATCTGTTTAATGGGTAAGAATAAACTTCTAGTGGTTATATTTCTTTTATGTGCATTGTCTGAGCTGTGTGGAAAATGTTTCTTGATAATATTTTATGTTAAGAGAAGATTTGCCTTTTGCAGAAGCGTGGTTCTTATCAAAGAATAAATGTGCGTTTTTGAAGCTAGTTCAGTACAAATTTAGGAGACAGGAATATTTTTCTTCACAAAACCCCAGGCAAAATGAGAAATCCTGTTTTAAAATATTATCTGGTTTTGTACAGGACAAATGACAAATGTTTTGAGAATACAGTATATTTTTGTTGTTGTTTGTAGTTATGATCCCCTTTGTATAAGCCTTTAAAGATTTAAGTAATAAAAATGTTTGCAACATGCCAGAGAGGTGATCAGATAGCTAATCGGATGAAGGAAAAGTCAGACTTATGCTTATTTAGTTCTCTGATTTGTCTGTGTGCTGAAATATTTATGTTGGCAACAAATTCTTGTAAGCTTAGACCAGAACTTGATGTTTTTATGCTCTTAAATGTGAGATGCAATTAGTGAGTGGTTGGCTTTCTAGTCTAGTGTATGATTAGTCCTAGGCACTGCCACAGAAAAGCAATCTGAGCTTGGAAGTGCCCTGCAGAGGAAGAGGTAAAGCAGCAGCATGCAGTGCACTTTTCACCTCATAGCTGCTGTTCGCACAGAAACACTTCAGTCTTTTTTCTTTATTCGAAGGGGGGAAAAAAAAACCCACCTGACCTTTTGGTGCCTAATGCTATTACTGCAGTAATAAAGCACCCAGTTCTCTGTGCTCTAGAAAAAAAATAATCTTAAAGATATATTATTAAAATGGGTTCCTTTAATCTTGTCATAGCAACTAATGGAGGCAGGGAAGGGGAACTAAGCTGCCCTTTAAACAAACCTTCTGCAAGTGCAACCTTCTTGTTAGGTGAGGTTTTCTAGTACTTTCACCAGGCAAATTCTAAACTTTAAGTAATAGTTTCTTCATGTTTGTGCACTTCAAATATTTGTAGACTTTAACTGCTACTTTATTTAATAAAAACGATAGTAAGAATGAAGCGTTAAAATTACTATACATTAAATATTTCAAAACAAAGTCATTTTTCTAAAGATGATTTTCAGACAGGATCATTGAATTTTACAGTTTGGAGGAACAGGAGTAAGTGACTTTGATTCTCTAGAGATCGTCTGAAGGGCAAAGAAAGTAGTTCTTGTAGAAACAAGAGAAGCAATAATAATTTAAATGCAGAGATGAAATCAGCTTTCCTTTTAGATAAACTAGCTATGATAGAAGAATGTTTACTGTTACAATGTCAAACTTTAGTTCTGTGGCAGGCTGCATTGACTCTTTCTTGGTTCAGATGCTTCCAATAGATCTTTTCTAATAGAAAAATTATACCATGCTGAATTACGTATGTTACATTTTTGCAGCAGGGTACTGAGGTAAGAGTTCGGTCTGAACAACAGATCATCTGTCCAGTGTATTTATCTTTTCAAAAAGCCACAGAAAACACACTATCTCTTGTTTAAAAGAGAAACAAGAATTTTATTGTCAGTGCAAGATAGTGACCCTGAGATAAAGAGCTTTTGAAAGCTGGTTACAGCCCATAATACACGTCTGGGAGACCCAGCTTGTGTCTTCTTTTCCATAATGCTGTATATATTCTGAATATATTTTATCTCAAACATTTGGATAAATTTATAACTTCTGCATCTTATGTAAAAGAGTAGCATTTCCAAAACCAATGGTATGAAAGTGGATGTGTCTTCAGACATAGTAGAATGGAAATAACTATTTTCAGAAAAGAGCAATTAGAAAAAAAGGAATGACAGTCATTGCAAGAGTACTTACTAGGATTTATAAAAAACATAGATGATAAACTATTAGGATTGCACATAGCAATGCAGTATCAGCACCATTAAGATATGAGGTAGGTGTAGGTTTGATATCCAGGACTGATATTTGCTCTTGGGACAGAATACACACCTAAGATATAAAATGAGGAGCAAGCTGCTTCTTGTTTTAACGGGTACATTTCCCTTGGTGCATTAAACCGAAAGCAACCATATTATGTTGATGTTCAAGTGTGTTTTTTTAAAAACAATTTGGAACTAGGCTCTTTCTAGACTTCATCATTGATGCTGCGTTGGATCAAGATACTGTTTCCTCCCTATCCCTACTTCTTAGTCTTCAACTATGATTACAAGGTGCTAAAGGGGTATTTGTTCAGGTAGGCAATTAACTGAAAATAAATTGTCCCACTACGTGTTGATTTCTCTTTGTTCTTTAACAGGCAGAAGAAATACTCAGGCGGGAGCTAGAGAAAAAGGAAACAGCAGGATTATATTGTTTGCTTGGTGATGTTCTTAAAGACCACCAGTACTATGACAAGGCCTGGGAGATCTCCAGGCACCGCAGCGCCCGTGCCCAGCGCTCTAAAGGCCTCCTGCATCTCCGCAACCGGGAATTCAGGGAATGCGTGGAGTGCTTTGAACGTTCAGTGCAGATCAACCCAATGCAGGTTGGGAGATGATACACGTATGGCTTGGGTTTAGTTGGTGTATTCAGTTTCGAATGATGACACTCTTTTTTAGAAGGCAATTCTGTGCATAATTGTCAAAATAATAGCTTCTTACTATTCTTAGCAACTTTTTCACCATGTATTTGGAAGCCTGGCTAAAAATGGTAGCATGATGAAATTAAGACGTGCTTTTTCTTTCAGGTCCTTGCATGCAGCTAACTCTTTGCCTGTGCAGCTCTTTTATTTCAAAGAGATCAAGCCAATGAAAATCAATAATTATCATTAAATAAATCGTGAACAGGTGTCAAGCAAAACACTCATAAGAAGAATGCTGTACAGATTTTAATGAAATTATTCTTTTGCTTTGTCTGTTGGCTTTGAGTTACAAACTCTGATCTCTGTATTTCACAAAAGACTTTTTCAAGTGTTCTAGTCTGTCCTGCTCTGTAGTCCCTGAGAAGCATTGTTTTACACTTGTGATAACAGTAGCTTTTATTACAGTGATGCATCAAAACTGAAACCACAGTCAAAAGAGTTCTCTCGGTAAAGCTGGGTATTTTGACAGATCCTTTGCAAGCTGTTCTGCAGACAATTTTTGTTATCTTGTTTCAGTTAATCAGCCACTATATCCCATCCCAATAAGGTCCACCCTGTGTGAAAGGTCTTGAGAATTTAAAACAGCTTTTTGGTTGTTTATGTATATAAATTTTGTTCTTCATAGCCATTTCCAGGTCCATGTGAAAGCAGGATATTCCTTCTTGCCCTCCGAAGATGACTGCTGTTTTGAGTTCCACATAACTAGCTGGACTTCTGCAGTAGAAAAATTTTAAAGGCCTCCAGCCTTTCAAATCTTATATCCTGAAACTTTTTTGTATTTCAATGGCATAATTTATTCCAGTGAATCAGAGACCTGTTCTTATTCAAGTGAACTCCAGATAACTTATAAACACCTTTAGACTGGAAAGCAAAATGAACAAAAATGCTTCCCTTGTCTTTCAGTTCTCTTACTGACTCAGGAAATGCCAACAAAATACATATTACTCACATAGGAACCATATTGAAATCAAGAGGACTTCTGGATAATAGAGGGCTGCAGTAGACGGCCTACAGGCCTCAAAGCTGAGAAATATTCTGCTGAGATGCTTTTTTGTTTTGTGTCCTATCCAAAGAAGCTTAAAATGAAAGGCAATCCAAGAAAAATAGGCCACTCCATATAGGAAAGCGAACATTTCCTCCTGTTGTTGGTCAGGAAGCGCTATTTAAGATTCAAATGAATAGTTTCAAGCAAATAGATTGAGCAAATGGATAGTGTGGATTGGCATAGCACTGTCTTCTAAAGTCTATCTGTATTCTGTCACTACAGAAATGAATTGTTTCCTATTCCAGGATGTCTTGTGGACAAAGAGCAGAGAGTAGGCTGATTCTAGATGCAAGGACTTTAATACAAGGAAAATATTCATTAACAAATTGTTCCCAGAGTTGTGAAGAATTTATCAGTTAAGCAAGGACTCCCTATTACAAAGAAATTCTTATTTTTTGGTGGTTATCAGAAACCTTTTTGGCGGGAGGGATTTTTAGACTGCGGCAAGTGATCCCCCAAAATATCTACTGGATAAGACCATTCTCTATCAACCCACCTTTAATCTTGGGTACTCTTTGGCCAACTGGTCAAATTTGATTGACAACTCTGAGGGTAGGTCTTTGCAGTATGAGACAACCACCATATTAGACTTCGGAGAATCCACAAAGGAATGAAAGTCTTACAGTTCCAATATATCTGAAACTCGTCTTCATTAGCACTGCTGCTCACAGCATTGCTTGTTCTAGTATGTGCCTAGTGGGTGACAGACACATTTCTCTTGCACTATCACTGTGAACATCTTGCAAGGGTAGACTGAGACAATTCCAGCAATCAAAGAGCTCATGCAGTCAGTTCTCCAGGGGTGAAAGTCTGTGTAACAAAACTTATGGTTTGTTAAATTATATATTTGTTAGTTCTTGTACTGAAGGGTATGATTCTCTATATCCAGTCACTTCACATTTGAATTTTCCAGAAATAGAGTGTTTGTAGCACCTTTTTCGTGCCCACACCATTCTTCACCATGTCACAGTCTGCAAGAAAAGTATAATCCTCTTTTGTGCTGGACTATTTGGCTCATAACTTCTCAGGCTAATTTTCTTGGGTGTGAAGCAAGACAAGTGACCTCTGTCCAATTTGGGAAAACAGTCACACTTTAGAAGTCAGCTTGCCATCAACTACATCTGGAATTTAAAGTTTTGGACAATGAAATGAGAGCCTTATTCTTAACAATTCTCATTCATCTTGAAATAGTAAAAGTAACTTAAGAGTTGAGCTAGAGTCTCTCATTGGAAATGATAATAAAAGTCTCTATACTTACTTAAAACTATAGTATGTTCTGTTAGTGTGTTGTGTTCAAAAGAGACTGAATTATAAGGGAGAAAAATAATGCCAAAAAGTGAGTAATTAAAAAGGTACTCAGCCAGGATTTCACTCAACTAGAGCTCTTAAAATGTTGTTGTAATTACTAACTTCAAAGACTAATTTTACTGTGCAGGGTATAGATTGTTTCTAAACCAACACTGCTGTACTCCTAAGAGTATTGTACTGAAGAGTTTACTAGATCTGAAAAAAAAAAAAAAAGAAAAAAATTCTTCAGATATATTATTTGGGTTTTTTTCAGCTATACTATAATTAGCTTATTTTGGAACCATATTCTCACGAATATGAGAGAATTGTTTAGACTTTCTTAAAGCATTTCATAATCATTTAGACTTATTAAAGGCTTGTCTGGAAATTCCTGATGGCAAGTTTTAACAAAGAGTCCAAGCCTAAATTATCTTCCTTTGCTGGTCACTGTCTTCAGTTTTGGAAAGGATAAAAAATTACAGCTCATTTGCATGTGTTTTTCCAATCAGTAGCGACATTTGAACCTCTAGGCAACAGAGTTTTTTGTATTTCCAAAAAAGAACTTTAACCTAGTTCCACAATCCTTGACAAAAGTCTTTTTTGAACTTTGGACAAAGTTTTCCTTTTGCCACCTTTCAGTCAGTCACTTTCCTCAGAGCAATCGTTACATCAGCCAGTGGCATCAGCAGATTTCATGCCCTCCCCAGTAAAAAGAGAATTCTTACCATTCTTTCCACACAAAATAGCTTAACTCCATTCTTAAACTGTATCCTAAATAAATTATTAAAGACTCACTGCCTTCTTATATTGTGGAAGAAATTCATGCTTCCTTTCCAGATATCTAACAGATGATAGGATATCATTTCATAGCTATAGTAAATCAAAGGCAATGAACCTTGGTTTTTTGTTTGTTTGGCTTTGGGTTTATTTTTTTTACACAGCTACCACGTTTTTCCATTTAACTTGTCAGGCTTGTCCTTTTGTAGCTTTCTCATTTCTCTTCACACCAGCTTTTCGAGTATATCCTGTTATTCTGAATAATGTTCTTTATTTTGTTTTTAACTGTTATGATTGCCTAGTCATTTTAGAGCCTTTTTGAAAGGCAGGATGCAGTTTCTCCAAGCCTTGAAATGTCTTGTCTTTAAATGTTTCAAGTCTTCTGCAGACCTTTACTCTTTTAGCTGCCCCTTTTAATTTTTAACACAGTTTTTCCATTTTAAGTAGCTCTTAAATTTAACATAGAATCATGGAACGGTTTGGGTTGAAAGCGACCCTAAAGATCATCTAGTTCCAACCCCCCTGCCATGGGCAGGAACACCTCCCACTAGACCAGGTTGCTCAAAGCTCCATCCAAGCTGGCCTTGAACACTTCCAGAGATGGGGCATCCACAACTTCCCTGGACAACCTGTTCCAGTGCCTCACCACTCTCAGAGTAAACAATTTCTTCCTAGTATTTAATCTAAATCTACCCTCTGTCAGTTTAAAACCATTACCCCTCATCCTATCACTACAGTCCCTGAAAGGGTGCCTCCACATTCTCTGTAATAAATGAGTTGCCTTTGTTCTTGGAGGACTAGTGACTCTAGGTGCATTACTAAGTGTCTTTCGTATGGTAACGTTTTGAACCTGATCTTTCATACTGGTCAGGATCAAGGCAAGTACATTCTTCCATCTGCATGACCTATTCAATTTTCTGTATACTTTTTGCCTCTGTATCATAGCATCTCAGCTTCTTGACTTAATTCCCACCCCAGAGACTTTTCATCTCACTCTTCTTGTCTGCTAAAGAATCCCTTTTGGACACCTTTCCCAACCTTCTCCATCATGTCCAGTTCTCACATTTTTTGTGTTCAGTTGAAACCTTGATACATAGTTACTGCTAGGCAAAATACCTTGTTTCAAATTATGAAGAAAAGAAAATTATTTACCATTCTTTGCTGTCACTGTATGATTTTTACTAGGTACCTGCTCAGATAGGTCTTCTCCACAGAAAAGTTCTATCTCTCAACATTGCATTATAAACTAGAGAAGATTGATATCCTGACAAGTAGAAAGTGCTGTAATTTTGAAGTGTTCATGTTCAGTCATTAGAAATGTTTCTTGTAAAATGTGATTTCCTTGAAATACATTTCCTAGTTTGTGCCATTTGACCTAATTGTAATACTAGAAATTGAACGTGGATTTTTCACAAGTTAAAGCAAAATATGCAAAACTCTAAATAGCTGTCACTTTCTTCTCCAAATGAAGATGAATTGTTAAAGAGCACTTCAGACATGGTTAAGCGGTCTTTAGATAGTCAACACCTTTGTTTATCCATATTTATTAAAGCTTTGAACCTAAAGTTTTCCTATATTCTGCATACAGGTTATTATTTATTGCAATGCGATACTATTACGATAGCTGAAAATCAGGTAAAATCAACAAGAGTAGCGTGTGTTTGAGCATCCAGGCAAAATTATTTCTTTTGTGCAGAGATATGTATGTAGGTATATCTAATCATCCATTTTTTTTCCTCTCCAGCTAGGTGTATGGTTTTCCTTGGGCTGCGCATACATTGCTTTAGAAGGCTATGAAGGTGCTGCCAAAGCATTTCAGCGCTGTGTGACGTTGGAACCAGATGTATGTACTTCTCAACAAGCAATTCAGATGGCTTATCTAAAAGCAATAAGGATCTTTTCATTATAAACAAGCAAATGAAATGAAAAACTTGTTTAAACCTTAGCCCTTTGAATAAATTAAACTTGTGCATGAAGGATATATTTTTGTCATGAGACATCGTAAAAATACTTGTCCAATAGTTAACTTCATCCAAGTATGTGTGTGTGAATGTTAAAATATGTTTGAGCAGAAATTCCTTTATGCTTGCATACATTGATAAAACAGAGAAAAGGGAATGAGCAGACTGTCAGGAGTATTAAAGAGAGATAAAAAAATTAAAATGCTTAGTCCTCTAAGTAATCAAATTTTCCTGAAAAAAAAAGTCAAATAAGTGGTTGTATGACAGGTAACTATATAGTTCACAAGCACAGGAAGAATGGAGCTTGTTAGGCAGTTATTCAGGATGCACGGGACAAGCATGTGTACAATACTGCAGTTTGAGTGTGACTGTGCACTGAGACAGCAGAGGTGTTAGCTGGATTGTGGGAATGTACTGGCAATACTTTTATCAAAAGGCCCGACCACCAGCATGTTGCTCACTTAGAGTTAATGCCACCTTCTTGATAGAAACTATCAGTCATTCTTTTCTCTTGGGGAACAGAGAGCAATGAAAGGTGACAGCGTATTCTTTTTTTTAATCAATAAAATTAAATAACCTACTTGAAAAAAAAAACAACACCAAAACATACATGCAGACAACCCTGTATTCAACTGGAATTTTTACTTTATATATTGATATTTTTTTGTTTCAGTACAGTAGATTTACTTCCAAGTAGATACTAACGTTTTCACTTATCTGTCTGGCGCCTGTACTTGATTATATTCATATGAACACGCCAACTGACTTCTCTGTGGGTTAAGTGGTATTTCTTTTGTGAGTAAAGGATGCTGGTCTGGTTCTTAGTTATGGAGGTGAAACCTATTGTTATACAATGCCCTGCAGAAATGCAATGATCACTTTTATGAATTAAGCCTCTAAAAGGTTTCCCAACATGATTTAAATGCTCCTTAAGCCTGAGGATAGCCTTCAGTACCAGGGTACATTTCATTGCAGTACTCAGGTCCTATTCTTCAAGTTCATGCTAGTTGTCACTTTGCTGAATTCACTGCTGTATCTTCAAATTTACAGTAGCATCAGGCGATGTGCAAGAGTCATCTCTGTACATGGCTCTGCTGGTTTTACCAGAGGAAAGATTGTCTGAGCACTTCACAATCCTTTTCAGCCAAAACAGTTGATAAACACTGTTGGAACTAACCCTGATAGATTTGCTTGAGGTGCATTAGAGGGCATTCAGATAATTTTTTCCATTAACAGAGTGGTGCAGGTAAGTAGCTTCCAGCTAGTGAGAAGTGATGAGCTGCTGGGAGCACCGACACCTCCAGCCATTCCAACTAGATCCAGAAGAGGATGCCTGTTTACAGTTTAAACTGAAGGCAAGAGCTGACTTAGCGTATTCCAACCAGAACGCAGTTAATTGATATTTATATACCTGATTGTTGCTGTAGTCAGTAATGCTTATTTATGTATTTCTATTTTAATATAATATTTTCTATTTCAGTGTAATATTTTGACTGCCTTGTACAAAATATGTGTTAATATGCATGATTAGCAAAATCAACTACTATTTCACAGTAGTTTTATTTACATATTTTTATGAAGTAAGCATAATATAAATTAATAATTTTTTTTGGTATTTCTCCTCTTATCATTACAGAATGCTGAGGCATGGAACAATTTATCAACTGCTTATATCAGATTAAAACAGAAGTAAGTACTTCAAAAGGATTAGAAGATACTGCTTCCAAAATAAATAATTGTGAATTCCTTTTTTTGACATACAGTTTTTTATTCTTATAATGTGGTTACCTCATATTTTGTAAGTCTTATCCCTTCAGTTCTCTGTCCCAGGTTGGATCATTGATAACTTATTTCCTTTTGCAGGAAATAGTTTCATAAGCTTTATAAAAGTAGCAACCTCTCACCCTAAGCTTTTTCTTGTTAAAAGGATTTATGATGCAGTAATTACAACCAGTGCAAAACGTTCATACTAAAGGTGGAAACTAATTTGACTATGAAGTTAAAAAGATATGTCCATTTCAAGCAAACTATATATTCAGACCTATGGCAATTCATACTACATTAATCTCAGTAGGTTTAAGGGAAAAACAGGAAGTTTATTTTTTATATTATGAAAGCAGATAGAGATCTACACACATAATAGCTCGCTTGTTCTTTTCCCTTGAAATTAACCATTAGTACAACAAGCTTTGACCTAAATGGACTGCCTTCTTGTTCTTTATTTCAACTCAGTGTAATAAAAGTTACCTGTAAACACAGAATACCTGAAAGAACTTAATATTTAAGAAGACTTTTCATATTATAACTTGTCCCCAAAGAATGAAACAAAAGAATACAATAAATTTTGAAAAAATTTACTCAAAATCTGACATCAATTTATACAGTTATGCAGTCAGGAGGCAAACTAAAAAAGAGAAGAATAGTAAATTTACATAAAAGAGTAAATTGGTAAATGTACGAAGGAAATGTAGGAAATAATATCATAAAAGAATTCAAGAGGTGGTTTGATATTCTAATAGGAGCAGGAGGGAAGAGAACATGAAGGTTAGAATAACTACTCAAGACTAAAAAGTAATAGGAATCAAGAGCTTCTTTTAACTTTTCAGTAGTTATTTTCATCTTTGGCAGAGCCTTGAGAATGCCCAATTTATTGTCTTAGACTGTGTGTGATAGATTACTCCTTTTGCATAAAGTTCAAAAGGGTATGTCAGATGCTCTGTGTGCTGGCTTAGGCTTGTTTCATAAAAGTATCTAATCAAAATAATTTTTCTGACTGTTCATCTACTATAAAGCTGAGAAATGACTGAGTGATTATTTTCACTTTATTGGTTTAATTATTGTTAATCTACTTTTGTGGTTTAACATGCTAAATACATATAAAACTTGTGACCTCTTTGATATTGTATCAAAAGCAGTAAAGGGAGACATGTTTCTGAGCTTTTTTTTCCACAGGAATAATGTGGGAGAGGAATATGTGTACAGGAAATCTTAAGTCAGTATTACATGCTAATAGCTGAGCGTGGCTTCTATTTGCTGTGGAATAGCAAATTCTTTGATTATTTGTGTAGTCCGTTACAGATCAAGACAGTGTGTTGAGTTAGTTTAACCCACTCTCAAAACAGGATATTTGTAGTAGTACTCTTCAGTGTAATTTATTTTGGGGGGCCAAGTGGTGGTGAAAGTGTAAACTCTTATTTTTCAAGCCTGCTAGCAAAAAAAAGAAAAAAAGCGGGGAGAGGATTTAAAAAAGGAAAACAAAAATGAGATATTTAAGTTAGTTGTTTTCTTTTGCTCCATCATCAAAATCAAGCTTTGCTCCAACCAGGCTCTTAAATCAGTCATTTGGGTAAAGCTTAGCAGAGTCTCATACAACAGACAAACATAAAATGTGTAAGTCTTTTTGAAAAGTGTATGCAAACAACTTGCTGACACCCAAATGAAAGGGATTTTGTGGTTTTTTGGGGTTTGTTTGTTTTTTAGGAGTCCACAAGTTTTGTGTGTTCTGAATTTCCTCCAGAAAAATTAATTGTGATGAAAACAGGCTCTAGTCTTCGGTTTACCAGAAAAAACTTCTCTGGGTGCCAGGAGGTCTTTGAAATCTAGACCTCATATTTCTCAGAACAAACTGGGACTGGCCCTCTGTCCTTTGGGTGAAAGATTCCTGGTTTCCAAGACAGGGTTGATACACCATTACTGCCTGCTGTTTCCTGTTTGGATATGAATTGGTTTAACTGGTGCCCTGGTTAAGGATACTCCATCATTATATGAATTGACTTTATTAGCATAGCAAGAATGACGATTTGAGGAATATGATTTCCATCCCATCCCTCTGGTATCTTATCTACATTTCATAGTTCCATCTGATTGGCATCTGCCCTCCTGATAACTTACTAACTTTTTGGAGAATATGGGGGAGATCATACAGGCTAATCCTGCAGGTGTTGAAGACTAGTTTCAGAAACAGTCTCTCGAGGTGATTGGGGTACACCAGTCAGCAAGAGCATCTTCCAGCCTATCAGAGAGCTGTGGCAGATCCCAGCTTCCATTGTAGCAAAATCCACAGAGGAAAGAGCAGGTCTCCATTCTTTTCTAATATAATCTATCAAAATCGGGGTTTGAAATCCCTCACTAGGACTATTAACAGTGGAGGAAACCCAACTGTTAGTGTATTTACGTGGCAGCATCACGTATATCAGAAGAGAGAGAAAAGGGGAGTGAACATGGGAAAATCCTGCTGGTGAACTATTCTGCCATAGCTATGCCAAATGACCTGGTTTCCTTCAATAATTTTGCTCTATCAGTCAGCTCTCTTTGTCTGTATTTGGTAACTTTTAATACTATGGGCTTAGATTGGCAGTTATTTACATTTTTCCCTAACCCAGGCATTCCAAACTTTTAATGGCCTGATCCACTAGTTAGATACTCTCTTTTCCTGGCTGGGGTATTTACATTCTCCTGGACCCTCTTTTAGAAATTCATCCAACAATTTCTTTGAGCTGTCTTTCTTTAGAGACAGCACTTTTAGCAACTTACTTAAGCAATAGTGCAAGTGAACTGCAAATTTTGATAACAAGCCATCTTTGTATGATCTTTATTAAGAAGAGATTTATTGTCATACCTCCCCAAAGAAGATTTTTACCAGCCTGGGGAAACTCTGTTTCAAGTTTTCATTTAAAGGTATTTATTCCTTTGTGGGTTTTCTATATATCATGACTGTCCAGCTGAGAGTAAGCTTCAATCTCTTGAAGTCCTAAGAACCGTATCGTTCTGATTCTCTAGCAGAGCTTTTTTTAAAGTTTCAAATTTATTGAAACCTTCGGCAGTACGTTTAAAGCTTTAAACATATGCTTCAGACTGCATTAAGACTTCTTACTCCTTCTGCCACCTCTCTGGCAGCATTGATTGCATGTTGTGCAGGAGGTCATACCTCTGCAAACTGTAGGTCAGCTGCTTTCAGCCCATATTCTTGATTTGGCCAAACTGTTTTATGTTCCTTACCAGAGAATGCCATTACTTCTCTCCGTGAGTAAGGGAATGGTAAAGGGTTGTCTGCAGTCGATCCATGTGAAAAAATAAAGATGCTTCCTGACTTGACAGTGACATTATAGGAATTGTTCTGTCCGCCTTTATTCCACAACACTTTCTCCTGCCGCTATGAGATAGTTTGCTGGGCAGCACCTTTGGTGAGGGACCCTAATAGTGTTTGGGGCCACTGTGACACATTTGTACTAAGCAGTGTAGTGTCAGGGAACAGAGAGTGTAAGTAAAGCTTCCAGCTGACATAAGAAAAACATGGTTGAAAATGCTGGGCTTCTGTGCAATGGGTATGCACGTTTACCACATGCAAATGTTTAAAATAAGTCACAAAAAGCTGTTATTGTCAAGTAACCTTCCTCTGTGTCAATATCATTCTGCATCTGCCATGGACTCAGTGATATTTAATTTTTTAATGTGTGTTGCAACTGCAGCATGAGGAAGATTGTTTTCTTACGATTCCAGTTAAAAATTCAGAAAAGAAAATATTGACATAGATGGCACAATTATAATGAATTTTTGTCAAAATGTAATTATGAGAGCTAACATAGAAATTACGTAGTTCAGACTCTACATTGTGTACTGTGGAGTGAACTTATAGAAAATAATTGGCAAGAGAGATTAAGGAATTATCAGTATTGTAAATTATGAAAAATAACTTTTACATTGCACTGTTTTCTAAACCTAATTTTTTAAATAAGCAGCTTTTTAGTTGATACAGTGCCAGCTGATTTTAATATAGAAATCTTCTGTATTAAATCTTTATTATGGAATCTTCTTTTCTATCCTTCTTTTTTATTATTGATTAGAATCAAAGCATTTCGAACCCTCCAAGAAGCTCTCAAGTGCAACTATGAGCACTGGCAAATATGGGAGAATTATCTTCTCACCAGTACAGATGTTGGAGAGTTTTCAGAAGCAATTAAAGCTTATCACCGGCTCATGGACTTAAGAGAAAAGTACAAGGATACACAGGTGGGGAAGTTTTCATGTTAAGTCATCCTATATGTTCATTAATTTATTCTTGTGAGACTGAGAGAGATTTCTGCTCATAATGGTGTCGGTAATGATAGCACACATACCAGTGAAGTTACGTAGGCAGGCCATTTAGGTTTTGAGATTTGGGCTGTAAGACTTTTTTGCATCCAGATTGCCTCAGACTTTGTGGAAGGAGAAATAAAGCCTGGCAGTATTAAGATCTATTCTTAAATAAAACACAATGCATAACCCCATCTTTCCATATTGTTCTTGCATATCATAGTATCAGAAATAATACAACTTTTTTAGTTTAAAGAACGGTAAGCTTTTCTTATGCATTTGAAAATTCCACAAATAACCCTTTGAAACTGAATTATGTTTCATAGATTGAATGCATTACAGTCAGAACACTAACAAATATCTATGGAAAATAGTCTATGGTAAAGATTAGTGTGTTTGGCACCTACAATATTGTGGTACTGGTGGGGCCTGTGTCTTTACTCATGGAACATCTTGTAGATGGTTTGCTTTTTTAATGAATTTTTTTCTCAGTTGTTAATTTAAATAACATTTTTAGGGATGATCTACTATATTATTTTAGTCAGATTGACAGCTGGCCGGAAATAGAACTTTTTACATGTGTTTGTCCATTTTAGATATTTTGAGATGATACACACTCCTGCTAGTGTGTTTTGTCAATTTTTATTGAAGTATTTGGGGATATTGTGTGCCCTAAATTTCTATTTTTGTTGTATAACTCTTTTTTCATCTTGTTCTCATACAACTTTTATGATTTTTACAAAAGTGTATGTATGCTATGTATCCTAATTTTTTGTTTGCATCCTAATTTTAACTTTGGCTTCTGATATGTAGTGCTTTGTAGGTTTCATCATAGCTTCTAATACAGTTTCCTCAATTAGAAGGATTTTACTAGTTGGCCAAGAAAAAACTCGGAGCCTGATTAAAGAATTTCAGAAAGACTTTAGTCAATAATCTCACAAGGAAGAGAAGAATATTCCCATAGCAAAACAAAAAAAGCACGTGTAAAACTAAAAGCTTCTGCTGAGATTGTTTACAAAGCTCACCATTAATTTCTGAGCCTCTCCCATTTGCCAACTGGCCTGTTTTAAATAGAGATGCTCTATAACCCTCTTGTGCAATTGTATTTTAACAAAGTAAAGTCATGAATATGAGTAAGTGGAAGCATACACCTCTGTTTACATGGAACATAGTATGATCTTCTCTCAGGTTATATTTAGTATTTGTAGATGTCATAGATTTTAATTGGTAGACTACTAAGTTAGATGATATAGTGGTGAGAAAGAAGGTAGGAATTTAAAAATCCAGAAAAACAAATATGCACAGGACTGGGAGAAACAAGCTGAGTCATTGATTCTAGTTCTTTGTGAAATCAGAAAGTCAATCACCAATCACTTTTAGCATAATCATGGTTGCAGAATACCCCTCATGACAGTGAATGCATCAATTAAGAGTGTGCAATTGAATATATAATTTGAAATGTCCTTGGTTTCTGTAGTTACATCAGATTATTTTATTTCAGCATAGTATGAAGTCATATTTGTAAATCGCTGATTCCTTCTAATAACAGTAAGGCATTCATATCTCCATCTGTGATTTTTGTTAGCCTGTTGCTGTCTTTTTGTGCCAGACTTCTGAGTACAGAATGCAGCTTTGGGAAATTTTTCTTCTAAGTTATTCTAGTTATTTAATGATGTCATCCTTGTGGCAAAGGTTCTGAAATCAGGATATCATGAGTCTTAAAGATATATATCTACAGATTCTGCAGACAGAATTGAACAAGGAAAAAGCTAAGGGCTCTTTATAAATGAGCTACAATGCAATATAAAAGATTACAGCAAAGGACATAATTTCAAAAGTCTCGGTTTTCTAGTATTCCCCTTAAATGACATAGGCATGTTTTCTTACCTTCCTTCCTTCCTCACTGGTTCTTAAAATTCTTCAAATTTCCATATTCCTTTTCATTTTCGTGAACCTACTGAGAAATACCCCTTGAAAATCTTTAATATAGAAGTTACGTGATAAAAGATAAAGGCTCACTGAATTATCTGTAGTTTCAGTGAGTAGATCAGTCACTAAAAAGGACTTGAGGATAAAGCCTTACATGTTGTAATCATCAATTTACCCTCTGAATTACTAGTCTGAGGTGGTAAATATACCTGAAAGATTTCTGCAACTGCTAATCACGCTACTTTGCACAATGTGCATGTTTGTGGAGGCAAGCAATCTTTTCCACTTGGAAAGTTGAAGTTCTGTGAGTAGCAAAGTTATTTTGTGGATGGAAAAGCTGTTTTGCTACACTGCTTTCAGAAACCAGATCTTCATCCTGTGCTGTCAAAGATGATGAATTCAGAAGTATGGACAAATGATTCCTCTCTGCAATTCTGTGTTCTTGAGAATCTAGCAAAAGTTTTTCTGTTACCCTTTCCATCAAATATCACCCTTATTTCAGCAGTTCATATTGCCAGACTGTTTCTAATAAAAGGCTGCAAAAGCATGTTCCAAGGGGATTTTGAGGACCAAGGGTAGGAATCAATAACTTCTGGAGCTCTATTTCTTTTTAATAGCTCACTAATGACAATTGTCTTTATTTTAAAGCTTTAATTTGGGAGGGGCGTAGGGAGAGCTCATGGACGCAGATTTGTCATTTTGGATCTGGTATGTGAGGGTTCTCTTCTTGCTTGAGCACTGTCAAGTTTGATTAGTATTAGTGAAGCTTCTAAAAATGGTTTCACCAAGCAAATTTTTATATGAAAGGATCTGTTTGGAGAACAGTTGTGGAATGAGGTCAAGTGATAGCGATCATAGCATTTAAAAATTATTTGGTTTGTTTCTAAGGTTCTGTCCAATAGTGTTTTTTGTTCAGTTTTTAGTAAACACACATTATTCACAAAAGCAAAGGAGAAGCAAGAATGCAGATGGTGTGATGTCATACAAAACACAAACTCTCTGCACAGTGGTCATATGGAGCCCAGTTCATTAAAAGAGGTATTAAAAAAAAAAAAAAGCAGCAGCTCTATGGCTTGCGTGGGATCCTGGGCAACAGAGCATTGCTTTAGTAGTTTAGTATGTATGGCAGTTTAAAATCTCTCAAAGATATAAATTAAAATTTAATGCTTCAGACGACCATCTAAAATGGAAAGCTCTGTTACAATGCTAATACTTTTTGATGATTAGCACAATTCACTTGCAATTTGAAATAGCTTTATTTAACAACTGGGCACAGCCAAGTAGCGTTAATGATTCATTACTGTTTAATGGACCCTTTAATCTGGGCTTTCACACTAGTTTTATTTTAACTGCTGAATGATGCTTACATGATGAATTACAAAAAAAGTAGATAGATTATTATGATGAAAGTGTAAGCAAAGCCTGAACTCTATGGGAATATGGGTAATTTTTCAGTTGCTAAATCCTACTGACTGAGAAAACTGTGTTTTTTTTCATGTGCAAACAAAATATCATTGGCTTTAAAACTCTTGATAACTATACATGATATTCACGTGAACGAAATTTTTGGACTTTGAGTAACAATTTCATTAAACTGACAAATTGATTGAGAAGTAATATATGTATATACGAATCCTCAGGACCAGTTCTAGTTTGTTTTCAAAAGAGAACATAATTTATTATTTCTTCTTGCACATCTTTTATGTTTTTTATTATAATGCCATAGTAATGGAAATACTTGCTGGTATTTTTCTAGCAAATCATTATAGAAGATCTGATTCATTTAATACTGGGTTTTAGTCCCTTAGATTCCAAATCATGAATGCAATATAAATTTCAGAACTTTTGGACTATTAATAGTTGATCATATTTTCTATTGTCTTAAGTGAAAATCCAAGCTCTTTAACAGAAAAGAAAAGAATAGCCAGTTTGTCATATCATTTCAACAGGGCTATACTGTTACGGTTTGGGGAGGAGAAGGGGGGAGCTGTTTAGCTGATGTTCAGGTGCTATTACGATTTTATATTGATTCTGAAAAGATACCAGTGAAATGTAGAATTTTTTGCATTTTTTCTGTCACATAGATTTATTTCATAGCATCATCAGCCATTTTGATTTATTTGGGATTTCCTAGATCTGATAAAACTCAATAATTAATTCTTGGGATGCATGTTAATTGAGTCGTTCTATAGAAGCAAAGTTGTTTTAGGACAATGACATATCACAAATACTAAACTGCATATGTTTTTATTTTAAGTGTAATATACTTTGATACTGACCTAATTTTTGCATTACTTTCTGCCAGTGAACTACATCTTGGTTTGTGAGGATGCACCTCTGTCCTGTTTTTACTAGAGTAGTGGTACATTTGTGTGGTTTGGGGCTATTCACAGATCATCTTTGAAATTGGTTTTATTACTGTCTTGATACTAATATTGCTATTAATATATCATTGTAAGTATTAATATCACGTGGACAAAAATGTTGAAGCATTGAAGGTGCCATCACAAGTTAGGAAGTACCAGAATGAATTTGTAAACCCTTTACCGGCCTACCTTGGGTGCAAGCATAAAGCGTTCCATTTTGGTTTTATTATTGTTTCTTCCTCAGTGTGTGTGTCTCGTGCACTACACAGAACAGGTAGTTCTCACTTAATAAGCCACGGCTTTTCTGGGGTTTATTTTCTTCTAATTCACCATAGGGTCCCATGTCTTAATTTACATCTGCTGTTTCTCATTTTATTGAGAAGTAACTGTGGCACAGTGAAACTGTTTTCTAATTGTCAGCATCCAGTTTGCGACATGAAGGCTTATGGTTTTTTTCTGGGTCACTTGGTATTATGGAGCATTTCATACATGCAAAGCCCAGCTCCTATTGACTTCACCAGCAGCTGCATGTGCTCAGCATTTCTGCAGGTCAGATCCCACATTCTCAAGCCAGTGACTCAGAAAGTACAGCCATTAAATGAGTACTTGTAAAAAGTTTGGTTGAACGGGCTTCACTAGTAATTCACCAGAAGTGCATTAAGCACAGAGTTTCCCAAGGTAGCGTTCAGTGACCTTCCAGTTCCATCTCATCCACTATACATCTTTCAGTTTCTGCAGGTAGTTAAATAGGAGTCTTGTAAACAACAGTGTCTTCCGTTACCTGAATTAATCTGGTTCAGCCTGTTTACTGATCTTTTTACAATGATACTGTAAGGTGAAAACATCTTTAGGAAACTGTCAAAATTTCCTATACCATTCTCTTTCGCACTAGCCTGTCCCAGTAACCCAAATTGCTATCTTAGCTCTTTGGCATCTTTATCTTCACCAACCATGGAATCTTACGGGTTTAAATTAGTAGAATCACTCTCCTAATAATGTATTTCTTAGTAAATTCTATACTTGTCATATGGTGTTATATTTGTATTTTACTGAATCATTAATAGAGACCATAAATTACAGATATCATTGTACATACAGATGTTGATTTGAGCTGAAATATAACCTCTTTCCTGCTGCTTTTTTAAGGTGCTGGCTATTCTGGTCAGAGCAGTAGTGGATGGTATGGCAGATCGCACGGGAGAGGTAGCAAGTGGATTGAAGGGAAAATTGCAGGAGCTTTTGGGCAGAGTGACTTCACGAGTGACAAATGATGGGGAGATCTGGAGACTTTATGCCCAGCTTTATGGAAATGGACAGAATGATAGTGGTGAAGATATTGAAAAGGTAAGTGTGTTGTGAGGTTTAAGTTTTAATGCATACACACTTCTGGTAGAAACCTGCTCTCTAACAGACTATAGTGCTATAGTAAGACACGCTCTTGTTCCAGATGTGTTTTGCTTTAGTGTTTCTAATAGCTTATTTTGTGCTTTTCATGTTCCTACAGCACACATTTTTATTACCTAACAGGAGTAAGATGTTTTACATCAGTTTTTGTGGATTTTTAAAAGATATCTCTCTTTTATCGATATTTCATTTTAAAATATCCTATTAGAGCATATGTGCATCATCTTGGATTTGTATTCTGAAACTTTTCTTGGCAACAATATAATGGCTATAGTCTAATGGTGGTGGTGGTTTTTTTTTAAATTGGAATCTTTGATTCTGAAGACAAGATATTGCAGCTTCTGGAAAAAAGTGGATCTTGATAGCATGATCCAGTGGCATCATAAGCCACCTATATTCTTCTTTGCAACCACTAAGGGAAAATGCCTTAAGATAGTCTATACCACAGTTAGAGTTCCTAGAGTAAAAGTGCTTTGTCCTTACTTAGCTTAAAATGGAATTAAATAAAGTCTGTTGAACCATTGGTTTCTCTTTACCCGTCTCTGGTTTTGCTATGTTAACTTCCATCTCTTGTTCCTATCACTTCCCAGGTGATTGAGTTGATTGCATTTCCAAAATAACCACTCTGCACTGCTAGAAGTGTTTACTTTGTTGTATGCTGACATGTGCTTTGTATTTGGTATTAACTTTCCAAAATTCAAATATCCTTGCACGCTCCAAAAATACTTATGGGTTGTCAGATCTTCACTGAAGCTGAAAATACACAAGGACGGCATTTAGTATGTGTTTCCTAATGGGGCTATGCCTTTGGCCTGAGCAAAAATGTCGGTCTGGAGAATTGCTTGTCACTTGATGTCAAGCATATTATGCAGAAAGTTGGGCCTACAAATTGTATGCCTGTGGGGTTAAACTTCAATTATCGGGGGCTTGCTCCTTGTCTCCCTCTTTGCACTTTGCCCTGTGAAATGCCTTGCTTAGTCATGCCCGTGTCCATTATACCTCCAATTCCTGCCTTTTTTCCTTCCCTATTTTTCTTTACAGCTGAACAATAAAAGGGATTTGGCCTATTTAGAATTCAGAAATACAGACACTGCAATATCCTGTAATATATCCTCAAATTCTTACTCAGACATGCAAAGTAGCAGAGGCCCTGTCTATACTATAGATGTATTCATTTCGGAATCTGGTTACATCACAGTATTTTTCACTAACCCAGTTAAAAACATGGTTTCAATTTGTAGAGTAGACAGGACTTTAAGTGTGTTTCCTAATCAGACTGGTTATGGAACATGCTTACGGTCTAGCTTGCCCTGCAAAATGGAATGATGTTTATAAATACTTAAGGTATGTTTATGTGTGTGTCCGAGTATCCTGGTATGATGGTACCATAGATATAGATCATGAAAGAGCAAAACTTCCTACAGCCACAGCATATATTCATTTACAGAGTAAAAATTAATTTACAATACACTAGATAATCACTGGTAGCTTTTTCTGATATCATATTCTAAAGTAAAAATGTTAAAAAACAGTATTGATTGGCTTCACTGCCACAAGCACCATCATGTGTCAGTCAGATATTAAGTGACTATTAACAATCTGTAGAAAAATTCCAGATGTATCGTTGCAGTTTTCCACCCACTTTTGTTATGCAAAAGGTCAATGAATTCTGAAAGGGCATTATTCACTATATTCTGGCATCACAGGACAAAGAGGTGGGAACAGATCTATCATAGTGTCATGTACCTCCTTACAAAGGAAGGGTTTGACCTTTATCCCATAATGTAATACCTTATTTAGTGCAGATTTAATTATATTTAACCAATTTTGTTCCTGATATTGCATTTGAAAGAACAACCTTGTATGTCTGGCTATTGTAGACAGTGGGTTGGTGGTTGGTTTTTTTTCACCTTTCTGTTTCTGCTGCTGTATCTGATGCCGTGAATCATGAGAGTCTATAGTTAGAATTCACAACAGTGCTTTGTAAATTGAATCAAAGTCAGGCAGGGTTTACAAGTTAGGAGTGTAAAACTATCAAAGTGTTGGGTTTGTGCTTTTTTTTTCTTTAGCTTATATTTTACTCTTACACTTTAATGTATGCAACCTGCTACCTCATTCGGTACTTCAGTCTTTGCTGAATGAAGTGCAGTCCACCCCTTTCCCACCGAGGAATCTTTCCAACCTTCACTTTTCCTGCTGACCCCAGCTCATAACTGATTCCTTCCAGGATAAATCCAGGTTCCAGAAGTGCAAACAAACAGCCCACAAGACTTTGAATTCTTTCCCCTCCCTGACATCTGTCAGCAAAACCCCCCTAATTTGCTGCACTGACTCAGACACATGCGGACTGAAATCAGGCTGCTGTAAAAACTGTTGTTCCTTCTCTTGGAGGTTCTTGCCTCTGCTGGCCAGAACTACTACCACTTATAACCTAGGTTATTATGAAAAAAATTAATTTGCTCTGGTTTGACTTAATACAGCTTTACTGCAATTTACAGCAGCGTAAGCCATTCAATCACCCATGCCCTAGTGACTGAACTCTGGTGGGAGAGAGAACATAGAGGCTTCTGGGGTGACAGCCCTCAAATTTATTCTGTATTTGTTCAGCAATCAGAAGTCTTTATTGCGCTCGTGTACATGTACCACACTGAATTTTTTTTTATTCCTTTATATGATATCTAAACTCTTGAAAAGATAATTGAATTGTTGTCATTGAACCAAGCCATGTAACGCCTGGCATGTATATGTTTCATATTTCTGATGCTGTCAAAGGAAAACAAAACTCGAAAGCAAAACTGAATTTCTTCTGCTTAAATTCTTCATGTTTTGTTGGTTTTTTTTCTTAATGGGACCTTCCTTCCATATTGTTTACATTTATTTTTCCTGTTCACACTGTGAACCAGAGCAGTATGGCAGCTAATAGCTGCGTCTGTAAAATACGTTATTTGCCAAGAATACATATACAGAAAGAAAGCTTTAATGTATTCAGTTATAAATTTTTAGGTACAAAACTGCTGTTCAAAGTGTGAGTACAAGTATTCTTCTCTTTTTCATGTGCATTTAATTATGATGACTTGGCAAACATGGGTCACATCCATCAGTCTAGACAGATTTTTAAAAGATAAAAATTAGACACATGTTATTTTATATGCCTCTCATACTCGAGAAGCAATATTGGTGAAGCACATCTGTGTTACAGCTGGTGGTTACCGTTGCAGAGCGGGACACTACTCCAACTCACAGGAAATCAAGCATAGTAAAGATACATCCATTTTCTGGATTGAGCATTAATTTCATAGATACTTAAAACTAAGTAACTCTCCTAGTTTGTTTTCTCACATACTGATCTTTTTTTTTCCTCCCCTTGCAGTCACTGCAGTGTCTCACTAAGGCACATAAATGTGAAATTCAATCAAGTGATTGGGAGAAAGATGTTTCTTCTTTTAAGGAAGTGGTGAAAGGAGCCATAGAGATTGCACATGGTACGTTCTACCTGAAAAGAACTTCTGTTATTCTTGAAGAGTACAGCAAATATTCATTAAGCTTAGTAACAAAATAATATTATACTTTACCCATTATATTTATTCCTACTATTGAGAGTCCTGTAACAGAGAGCATCATCCTGACAGTGCATACAAAAATATACTCAGAATGAGGCAGAAATTGTGTTGGGTGAGTCAGTAAACATATGACTGGTAAACATGGAATCAATTAATTTCATGGTCTAGCAATTTCATAATGCAAGTGAAAATGCATCTATAATTCATCTCAGTGCTCAAATCATCATGTAAGTTTGATTGACTGTCCAGCAGATGAACAAAACTTAGACTCAGTAAGACTATTCACTGTGCTGTGGTATTTATGTTTAAGAAGGATACATATACCTGTTGGGTCTAGAGTTACCTTCTCAAAATTACTTGGCATGCTTTTTCTTTATGTTTCTTTTCAGGGATATTACATTAAAAATAGTCTATGGAAGGTATCAAGATTTTTAATTAAATGTTGTTGTTTAAAGATTACTGCTATAGAGGTAATGCTTTTTTGTTTTGGGGTCCTTTTCTTCTGTGTTTGGATTCTAGTGGCTATAAAGTGCAGCAAGAACAAATCTAATCATCAGGAAGCTTTGCAGATACTTTCTTCAGCTCGGCTCAACTTACGGGGCTTGTCATCCAAAGCAAAGGTAGGAATGTTTGAAAGGCAGGAATTTTTGTTTGAAAGCTAGGAATCTTTGTTCTGTTGCCAGAAACCATTTCTCTGTTTTGAGTCATTTATAGATCAAATAATACCTGCCTGTCCCAGTGCATCATCAGATGGAAATTCAGCTCTACACTGTTAAGGATTCCAGGTTTAAGTAGACTTTCATTTCCCTTCTTCCTGCTAGGGTTTGACTGAAATAATCCTACTACTCTTAAATGTCAATGCCATCTCTTAGACTAAGTCAGAATTTTACTTAGAATCTTCAGCAAACAGACTCGAACGTTTGGAAGAATTCAGTGATTTCAAAGACCTCTTCCTTATGTCAGTAGTCATGGGGGAAGCAGAACAGCCTCAGAGAGAATGGATGTAAACCTGCAGAAAGGACCAAAACGTGTCAGGGCTACTTCGCGTCACTTGAAGTATCTTAAAAACAGAGTTATTTATTAAAAGAGAGAACTAATTTTTAATAAGGCTTTCATGGATACCCTACCAATTCAGATATTGATTTGTTGGAAAATGTCATTGTGTTTGAATCATATGTTTGGGGTTTGGAGTTGTGCCTTCATAGCCAGGCACCCAAAAAGCCGAGTCTGTTTCTGCACCATTATTATCCTAATTTTACCCTTCATCTTACAACATGAGACACAGCCATTGTTTAACTGAGGAGTGATCTGGAATACGTTTTCATTCAAATTACACTTAATGTCTTAAAGAAGTATTCTTCCTGGCTCTGTGTGAGGTTTAGTAAATGTGAATTACAGAACGTAAGTTTTAGAACATACGTGCTTGTGTTACAAAGTGTTGATCCATCATCACTGTGCTAAAATTGGCTCACTCTCTTTAAGTCCTATAATTTTAAGGATAAGAGCCTACGAAAGTTGTATAAGCAGATACAAGCTGGCTCTGTAACTCTGCTTTTAGTTACTGACCTACTAAGTCTTCAGAATGTGGTGAAAAAAACCCACAACATATACGTTTTGTTGTGATTCACAAAATGGTTTAAAAAAAAAAAAGGTGTGTAGACTATGACTGTAGAGAAAAAGCAAGGCTACTTGACATAATTGATATAAATACAAGTGCAGGTGGTTTATATTATGCAAACCCATGCACTATATGGAAGATTAACAATAGGTAAGTCTAGTAAATTGTATTCTTAATTCCTTGTCGTGGTTTAGGCCAAATCGGCTACTGGGGACCTGGGGGACCCCAGATGGGACCAACAGATGCTCTCCTCTACCCCTCTTCAGAGAGAGGGGCAGAGGAGGGAAAAAGTGACTTACGAGTTTAGAAGGAACTAAACTACTTTAATGAAATATTAATAATAAAATAAAAAAGAAATAATGAAATATATACAAAACCGTATCAAGCTCCCGAGATGACAATCCCGACACCGACTGGCACTGGGGCAGTCCCAGGCTGGACTCAGAATCTTCAGGATCGGGATCGCAGGCAGACAAACAGAGTCCTCCTCAGACGTTGGCCATTGCAGGAAGAGAGAGAGCTGACCTTTCGATCCCTCAGCCTTTATACTGAGCATGAGGCAGATGGGATGGAATACCCTCGTTGGTCAGTTTTGGGTCACCTGTCCTGTCCACTCCTCCCTGCAGGTGGGACCCCACTATGCTTTTCTGCTTCCGACCCTCCAACGGGGCAAATAACAAAGTTGGCTGGCCTTGGGTGTTATAGCAATAAGTATAAGCAAGGTCCTCTCTGCATACCATGGCTGGGCATCAGCTATAAACATAGGTCTTATCACCCTGAGAGAGTGAACATTGTCTGCACAATATGCTGTTAATTTCAGTTGTTAGAGAGGCCCAGCTAAGAAGCGAAGTTACTGACCAAAATTGGTTCTGTTTTACCTCAAAACAGGACATTCCTGAAGGCACTAATTAAATTAATGTCTCTGTTATTGGCAGATAATGGTGCCTCTAAGTTTTACAGCACTTCTGAGAAAACTGACATGTTATACATAAAGCTGTTGGTGTGACCTCACTGTTTTTGCATACTTTCCAAGACGCCATCTTATTTTTTATTTGAAGTCATATTGAATTTCCCAAGTGTGTTGTGGTTTAAAAACGCAGCCATCTTCTGTAATATCCTATGCATAAAGGGTTTAGCACCGTTTATGCCTGTCAAAGCTTGACTGCAGCATTTCCTTTTGCTGCCTTGTTAGTCAATATTAGTGTGGGTTTTTTTTCTTCTAACAGAGAAAAACACTTACAAAAATGGGCTAAGAGTAGACTCAGTAGTTAAAATTTCAGAAGGAAAAAAGGAACAGTGTAACTTTTAAAAGATAAAATTTTAGAATTTTGTAGTCAGGACACGCAACTGGAACAAATCAGTAGTTTTTGTACAGGTGAAAGAATGTCATTTCTCAGATTTCTCACCTTTCCTGGGATCTCTATCTCTGACATTCCAGTGCCTGTGTTGTGCTGGACTCGTGATGCACTCACATTCTACTGAAGGCTACTACTCGAAAAGGTGTTGTTAATGGGCTCCTTTTTGTATAGAGCCTTCTAGGCAGTCGCATGCTCTGGCAAATAGCATAGCGGGCTTTCTTCTGCTCCTTGCCCCCATGCATCATTCGGATCTGACAGGTGGGGTCTCTAAAAAGGAGAAAGGTCATGGAGCTGTATCGTAAATGCATGAAATGTGTGTACTGTTGTGGGGAAACATGGGGCACAAAGACCAAAGAATGATGGTGCGTGAAACGTCCCCAGGCTGCATCTAGTTGAATAGATCTCTTTAACTGTGTGGAGAAAAAAAAAAAAAAAAAAAGGAAAGAAAGAAAGAACAAATAATTATATCATCCTGATTTATTTAGCTGTCTTAGCCAGAAAGAACCACACTTTTTTGTCACATTCCTAGTGTGAGGTTTTTGGGCTGAAAGTCAGAAAAGTTTCTGTACTTGCAGCAGGAACATGTTCCTATTTTTGTGTAAGATGTTCCTTTGTTCAGTGACAACACTGTTCTGAGGCACATTGAAGACCTTGGTTCAGGCCTTCTAAGTACATTTTTGTTTATATACGTATCTGCATTGTCCTGTTATGTTTTGATGATATAATGATGTACAGATGTAATCCAGAGCAACTTTTGTTTTCTTGGTTTGTTTTTGTCTCTAAATGTAGGCTTTTCATTTGTGTCAAATGAAGTATGAATCACTCTCCCTTTACATAAGAAAGGGGAAACATATGTTTAAGCCCCCCACCGCCACCATATTTCTGTGGAGTGGTACCTCCATATTACTTGAGTCAAATGACAGGTCCTGCCCTTGCAATAGCAACGTGTTCTGGTGCAGCATGCACAAAGCTCCAGTCGGAGCTTGCGTTATCTCAAGGCTTTAGACAAGTCATTTAGTATTCCTCTCCTTTGGTTTCCCTGTAAATACATGAAGATTATGATTCCTCATAAGTTAGCTGCTTTGTGGTTTTGTTCATGTCTTAAGGTCTTTAAGAACAAACTATTTTTATTACTCTGTAGTGTTTTGTTTTCTCTTGTATAACTTAATTACACACAGATTAATGTCTCCACCCACACGTCTTGACACCACATGTTAAAAGATGTTTATTTGGGGTTTTGGAGAAAATGACAGAACAGAATATGACACTGGGAAAACTGGCCATTAAAATTTCACAACTTCTAATTTATCAACAGGTGGGTTTGTAAACCGCAGTGACAGTATGTGAGATGCTCTTTAATTTGAATTTCATGGTAAAGTCCTTCACTTTTGATGGGATCAGGAGTCAGCATAGGCAGTCAAGTCAGAGCAGAAACCCAACATCCACAGGAGGATTTGGCCCCTTTGGCAAAATATCAAGTGTGTGGCACAGACCACATGTCTATATACGTGTGTGTGTGTATACATATATATATATAGATATATGCACCTTCTGTTTATTAGCCACAAAATGGACTTTCCAAAGAGAGAGATACCATCACAAGTACCAAAAATACAAAAAGGCAGGATAGTGGTGATGACGTTTCTGTATTGCATCTCTACGTTGAAACAAAGAAATCTATATGTCTATTTTAAAATAATTTTTTTTTTTTTGTCATGCAGCAACTTTTTGTAGATGTAACAAGTAATGAGGTTCGCAGTGAGATAGCTGATGAGGTGACAACTATGGACAACATGATTGCTAAACTTCAGGAGCTGAGCAACCAGCTGAGAGACCAGTGCTGACATATGGACCGGATTTCGTGACAGGAAGACAATAATGACGTGTTTCTTTTGCCACAGCTTTTGCTGATGAAATGGTATCAATTCTAATGCAGCAACACTCTCAATAAACATTTTTCTGTACACTGCTGTTCTTGTGGTCAGCTTTCTTCAGAGTTCAGGCTGCTTTTTAAGATTCTTATCTGCTCTCGCTGCCTTACAAAATTGCATGTTTTGGTTCTTCGGGCACAGGTTTTCTGGAACAGAGCTGCTTGTATTTATGAGACTATTATTGAGGATTGGTTCTGCCAGGCCTCAGCGGGATCATAGAATCACAGAATGGTTTAGGTTGGCAGAGACCTTGAAGATCATCGAGATCCAACCCCCCTGCCATGGGCAGGGACACCTCCCACTAGACCAGGTTGCTCAAAGCCCCATCCAGCCTGGCCTTGAACACCTCCAGGGATGGAGCTTCCACAACTTCTCTGAGTAACCTGTTCCAGCACCTTACCATCCTTAAAGTGAAAAATTTCTTCCTAATATCTAATCTAAATCTCCCTTCTTCCAGTTTGAAGCCATTCCCCCTCATCCTATCACTACATACCCTTGTAAAAAGTCCCTCCTCAGCTCTCCTTTAGGCCCCCTTTAGGTACTGGAAGGCCACAATAAGGTTTCCCCAGAGCCTTCTCTTCTCCAGGCTGAACAACCCCAACTCTCAGCCTCTCCTCGTAGGTTAGTTGCTCCAGCCCTCGGATCATCTTTGTGGCCCTCCTCTGGACCTGCTCCAACAGGTCCATGTGTTTCCTATGTTGGGGACTCCAGAGCGGGACGCAGTACTCCAGGTGGGGTCTCACCAGTGCAGAGTAGAGGGGAGAATCACCTCCTTTGACCTGCTGGCCACACTTCTTATGCAGCCCAGGATATGGTCGGCTTTCTGGGCTGGAAGCACACGTTGCCAGCTCATGTTGAGTTTCTCGTCAATCAGCACACCAAGGTCCTTCTCCTCAGGGCTGCTCTTGATCCATTCCCTGCTGAGATGGGATTTGTGCTTAGGATTGCCCTGACTCCGATGCAGGACCTTGCATTTGGCCTTGAACTTCATGAGGTTCACACAGGCCCACCTCTCCAGCCTGTCCAGGTCCCTCTGGATGGCATCCCTCCCCTCCAGCATGTCTACCTCGTCACACAGCTTGGTATCATTGGCAAACTTGCTGAAGGTGCACTGGATCCCACTGTCCCTGTCACCAACTGAGATGTTGAACAGCACCGGTCCCAGTACCAACCCCCGAGGAACACTGCTCGTCACTGGTCTCTACTTGGACATTGAGCCATTGACCACAACTCTGCGTGCAACCATCCAGCCGGTTCTTTATCCACCGAGTGGTCCATCTGTTGAATCCGTGTCCCTGCAAGTTAGAGACCAGGATGCCCCACCTACGGCTGCAAGCGGGGGCGCAGGACGGGTGCTATGGCGGGAGGAGGTGGACAAGCACTTAGCAGAGGCGGGACATGGGCCCAGCCTATCACACTCACCAGCGAGGCACGCAGCCAATAGGGGGCGTTCGTCTGTCTGCCACTGGCCAATCAGCGGAGCTGTAAGGCTGTCCTGTCAGTGCTGGGGAGCTGAGGTGAGGGCTGTCATGGCGGAGAGAACCGTGGGCTCAGTGGGGATCTGCCGGCCAGGCCAGGGCCTGAGGTGGCTTGCTAGGTCAGTGGGCACTTTCCAATTTTATTTCAGTATTAATTGCTTACAGGGGAGTAGGAGTGGGGTCCCAAGAGTAAGAATTAAGTCTTTTTTGTTATTCTTGTAATACAGTCAAAGTAGCAGGATGTTTGCTGCGTTAGGATTTACAAACAGTTATTACTTAAAGCAGTATTATTTTATTCAAAAATACATAACCTGTGTCCCATGGGCAATAGACTAGCACTTAATATGCGCCTTTTGCAGGCTTGGGGAGTTCCCTCCACTGAGGCATCAATAAAACTGCGATCTAATCTAAAATACTTACATCTGACTAGAGCCGAGTAAGTTATTTTCATCTAGACTATTTTGCATTGTTTCATTTTTAAGCATCTTTGATGCAGCTCTTCTTAAACTAGGATTTTTTTTCAGGGTTTTCCAGAAACCTATGTACAATAGTTTCCTCACTCATCAAGATTTTGGCTCTTTCTTCCATATGAGAATGATGCAGTCTCCAAAAATGTGCTTATCTGTATTCTGGGTACACACCATCTGTGGTATGGTCATTAAAACTACACCATTACTAAATAGCAAGAATACTGTCCCTGAAGAGAAAGTCGGAAGGTAAAAGGAAACTAAACAATTAATTGGATTTGATGCAGCAGTAAAAGCATGTTATTTTGGTGTGCGAAGAGCGAAAAAAACCTTGTTGCCTTTGTGAAGCTTTGTATCCTTGTAAAGCTTCTTAGAAATGAGAATAAATTATTTGCTGCTGGTATTTTAACATGAGGTTCCCACAAAAATTATCATCTTAACAAAGGGTTTACCTGCTAGTGAAGGAGAGCTGGCTCTAAAACACTTATTCATTGAAATGGCCCAGAAAGGGAGGAGGCATTAAAGTTTGTGCAGAGTGAACTTTCTGGAGATGGTCCCATTTTGCTCCTATGTGTAGTGAGGGCCCCACCTGACTGAAGAAAACAGGCTATGAGTTTTGTGACAGACTCCCACCACTACTAGCTTTTTATAATTAGTCTGATATGATTTACCTTACTGGCAAAAGAAAAGAAAAAATCTTTAAAACTATTAGTTTGTTCCCAGCACTAAATTTTCTTGGGAAGAAAGGGTTTAGGTGTGGAGTCGTTTGGTGGCAGAAACATCTCCCATTTTTCTTGTGATCTTATGGCAGATTTTAAACCAGAATCACATCCCACCAACAACTTGAAAACGTGAAACTTGACTTCAGTTGTCCTTAAAAGAAAATAATTTCCATTGAGCCTACCTGAGACACTTTTATAACTGAAGTTTGGAGGTACAGAACGTGAAGCTGCATTCATTTTTGTGTAATGGCTTCTGCCTAGCCTTTAATAACACTATCTGGGAAGTTAACATTTCATATAAAGTATTAGAAGGGTCTGTGAGAAGGCCTTTATTTCCTTTCCCTTTTGATTTTTTTTTCTTTTGAAAATCATTTTTGTTTCTTTGCCTAAGGTGGGCACATGAAAATGTCATTCTGCTCTTCCAATGTTTCTCCCCTGCAGTACTTCATATATTTTCTCAGCACAGTTTTTTTTTCCTCATTTGAGCTTCCCTCTCTTAGCGGATGTGTGGAATATAAGCAGCTTTGTCTCTCACCTAATACAGGGGAAACCTACTACCCACAGACAGTGTGCTCCTGAAGAGTGGGATGGCCTAGTGTTAGGACAGCATGCCAATTTTCCCGTCATAATTAATGTAATGGAGGGGAAATGTCTGCAGAGACTTAAAAATACATAATTTAAATACGTATAGGCAATATACATGGTGTGGAGGACAGAGGGGCAGGAGCTGGCTCACCGTTCAGGAGGCACTGCCTTTTCAAAACGGGTAACCATCCAAGAAGATCTCAGCCACTTCATCCATGAGACTGAACGCCTGATGTAAATCTCTTACCAGGTATGTTCTTGCTTTATCTTTCTTTGTATTAGTGGCATTTTCATCTTCCTCAGATACAAGGTAAGCCTATACTGCTTCTTTGGAGTTCATCACAGGAGCCTTTTAAAACTTTACAGACACAAAAGCCACCTCAGTTTTGTATGGTACTTATTTTCTGTACTCATGCCAGCAGGATTTGGTTCAGAACAGCTCTAGGAGACTATTGTCATGAAGAAAATGTTGCTATAAAAGCTCTGGCTGTCAAAAAAACTTGCTAGTATGCTGGTATGGAAAGAGAAAGGAACATTTCCTAAACAGACTGCAGACTTTCCAGATCTCCAGCTTATGGGGAGCATCTGTCTTCTAACAAGGGGATGTTTTTTGCTCAAAATTCTCCCGTGACAACTGCAGAATCCTTGAGGGTGTAGCAAAACTGGACAGTCCTTTCCCGACGTAGTTGTCACGCCTACAAATACCTCTATAACACTTATGTTATTTTCAAAAGTGCTCAATCTGCAGCTATATGATAACAATTACTTAGTGTAGCATGGACTCGATTAAGCAGTATTTTGCAGGAATGGCTTACAGTTCACAGTTGAACATCAGGTACTACCAATCTTTTTTTCTTTTTGACTTTAAAAGTATTAGGGATTACCCATTTTGTCATCTATCTGCCGTTAGAGATAATTTGGTGTGAAGTAGAGGTAAAATGGATGAGTCTAGAATTTTTCAACTACAACAGGGAAAGCAACTGTCTCAGGGTTTTGAAGATGAGTACAAAGCTAGTAAACCTTGAAGGAAGTATGATGTAGGAAAAAGAATTTATTTCCATGGCCTAAGAAGGTTTGTTTATATGTCCTTGACCCAACATAGTAAAACCTATGATGTGTTTTCAGCCACTGGTGGTTAGAACCCAGGGAAGATCTCCTGATTCACCCCGGGGGCTGTGTCTACACAGAGGAGGCGTACGCAGCCGGGTGTGGTTTTCTTGGGTTGGGACATTACTCATGAGCAGAAGTGAATGTTCTTAGGGCCGGTAAGGCCACGCTGACTCAGGCAGGTCATCCCAAATAAATGCCAGTAAATGTTGTGTTCACGTCACATCATCCTCGATGTTCCTTCCACCACACTGACTGGTACATTCAGAAAGGCAGCCAGCTCTCATCCTGTCGTTCATGCAGAGCTCTGTACTAAAAGTGCCTTGGAAAGAAATAAAGCTTGGAATAATTTTCAGATCTAAAAATGGTGTACGGCTTATATGCAAATACAGAGGATACATTTACAACTTTAGCTTTCAGATATGTACGTACATTGGTTAAAACTACACCTCTAATTATTTTCAAAATAAATAAGGCAGAAAAAAACAGGTATTAATTTTATCCTGCTTTGGAGCAGTGCTGCCCAAGAAGGTATAAAGACACTTTGAAATTATTTTGACTTAGTTCTTCTGTTCAATATTTCTGTCTCAGTATCTGTGACTGTATGAACGACAGTACAGATGGACATGATATGTTTCAGGGGATAAAAGGAAGCTAAAAACCTCATGCTATTTGCAGAGTACAAATTAAAATAATACACCAGTATTTAACTTTTATTCATCTGCGTTCATGCAGAGCTCTGTACCAGAAGCGTGTACGAAATAGGTACAAGGTAACAGCCGATAGTGTACAACTTGTGTTCTCTGAACTTAAACTGGTATTTTATGGGAAAATCTTAGTCTAAAGAGGAAAAAATTACTGTCAACTGTGTGGAGTTGTTTTCAGCGTGATTATTCAAACTAAGTGCTTTGTGTTTCAAAAATTATTTCAAGAAATTAATTTGATTATTTTTGTTTATATTGTGTGTGTATATTTATGTAAGCACATATGTATAGATATAAGTATACATGTATAAACATGCACATCTACACATATATATATATATGATGGCGTGTGTGTTACAGAAAGAGTTGTTAATTCTGAAGACGTTAGAGGTATATTTACAGGAAGGTACATCTAATGAAAGCATGTATTACCGAGACTGGAACATATGTCAGCCTCCTACCTGTGCATTTCTAGTGTGCTTGCCACTAATCTAAGTCCTGACTACAGGACTGATAGTCTTCCTTTTCAAAAATTACTAGTTATTTTGGGTGTACTGTTGAAGAAACCTTTAAAGGTGCCTGACTTTAGAAGTGAATGTGATAAGCACTCTCAGAAAACCAGACAGAGCCTTTGCATCTCTCTCATATTACTCATTCAAAGTCCCTATTTTCAAAGTCCTGTTCAGATTTGACAGTTAGGCCTAAATATCAGCCTGAACATAGATAGTCTAAATTTGTTATTAACAGGATAGAGACTTTGTGAATGTTCACTGTAATTCAGGGGAAAAAAAGCTTTGCTTTTGTAATTAAATACCTTTAAACACCGTCTGCCTTAACTCTGAACTTCCTGCTCTCTTTATTTCAACTCCATTTTCCAGAGAGCTTTTTATTGCTGGTCTACTGGTTATGTTTAAAATATGTGAACAGATATATTTTAACATATGTTGTTTTCATTTTTTTATTCGCATAAGAGATTTCCATTGATGTCTGCCATTACAAAACTGTGGTTTCATCCATTTATGAAGCATTTTAAATTCAAATAGCAATAGAATTGACTTTGTATTAGAGCTGAAGTATGGACAGTGGAATTTTAGATATTATTTTATCACAAAATTCTGATGGTTGCCTTGAATTAAGACAGACATAGATAGCACTTACTTTAAGTAGTGCTTTAATTTGCATTTCTGAAGATTTTTATGTACACAAGTGCATATATTCCCCTGTTGAGAACTGCCAAACCAGGCCAGATAAAGGAAAGTCCATCCTGTACATTTTACATGAAAGGTTTCAGAAATAAAACTGGCAAATTAGGAGAATTTCATAATGTGAATGGCAATAAAATATTTACTCTTACGCAAAAGCCATTGCAATACTGCAATACAGATAGGTTTTGCACCATTCAGAAGTGCTTATAAATAGATAGGTTTCAGTCGACAAGTAGCTTATTCAGACGTACTCAAATATAGTAGCTGCATTCATTAGACAAACATTTCTACTAATCCCTCAGCTACCCTAATAAAAGAGTAATCCTTTTAAGGCTAAATGTAGTATCAGAGGGTTCTTTTTTTAACTATTGACATCCTTCAAAGACCAAGGTCTAATCGTTATTAGTGACTGTATTTAGTTTTCAGCAAATTAGTTTAAAACTGGTAACTCTGGCAGCATGTTAAGTTAGAATTCCTTACTGAAAATGGAGACAACCTTACTCTTAGGAGCATCTTATAATATATACTGTATCTTAAGTAGATTTGTTTCTGCTCTTTAAACAAACAAAAACCCCAGAGAACAGCAGCAGCTGGGCGTTTTTTGTTTTATCTTACTGTTTTTATAGCATTTGCCCTTTTGCTTGCTTCTTTCACATTTTTGATTTCATTGTTAAGGCAAGAGAAGTTTATCAATTCAGGCTTGCTTCACTGAGCAAGACAAGGATGTCAGGTAGGGCAAGACAAGTCAGCGAGTCACTGCCCTTCTGTAATGGGGTAGATAAAAGACCTATTACAAATTTAATCTGCTAATACTGATCTAAACCTAAATTGGGTCTCTGCAAAAAAAGAGTGGTTTGGGATCAAAAATCTGTGATAATTAACTCTGCTTTCTGTATAGAACTGTTTTCCAAGTTGACCTAAGTATGAAAGTCCATTTTTCTGTTTCCAGTTTACTCTGACCTGAATGTTTTCTCAGAACACACCAAAACCCTTTTAATCACCAGTGATGTCACATATCCCTTCTTGTCCTTTCTTTTTTTTTTCCTATTTGTTTTAAACCTCAGTGACCTGTGAGTCAACTACAACAGTTCTTGGCCAAAAGTCTGTGTAATGAACCAGGCAAAGAAATACCAGCCAAGAGCCATGCAATGGAAAACCGGGATTAACAGCATGAAAATCTTCAAAACTGCAAGTTACCCTATCAATGACATCACTGCTGAAGTGAAGCAGCTACATTTTGCGAGTCACATTTAGAAGTTAACCCCTACAATTCAGCTCTTTTCCACTGTCATCTCTAAATAACCATCATAGTCTTTATGTGTTAAGTGCAATCATTCCATCCACCTCCAAGCCTCTTTTCCTGCATAATTTTCAGTTTCTGCAAACCCACGGGGCTTTCTGCTTGCTGGAATGGTGATCCTGCAATTGTGGAAACCACCTTTGTGTTTCTCTCTCCAGCTTCTCTGGCATGGAGTTGGCTTGCTCATCTTTATGTGATCTTCTCTCAGCCCTCTTCCACTTTTGTGACCTTTGGTCTCTGGAAAAGCACCCCTGATTTTAATAGTTCTTTCTGTGCTTCTGCCCCATGGCAATTGGATTTTGTCCCTTTTCTGCTCCTTCCTCCCTCCCTGTAATCTCTCTTCCCCAATTCTTTAAGGGTTCTCTCTGAGTTCTTGGTAGGAAAGATGCTAGGAAGGACCTTAAGTTTGCAATTAGTGTAGAGAGTAGCTAACAGCAATGTGAAAAATGTAATTTGTAGTGAGATGAGAGCTAGTTGAAGGAGTGGAAAAATGGCGTTTTCCCCTCTGCCTTGGCTGAACCCCCTGGGGATAAGGCAGAGAGCAGGTACCTTTATTTTTAAGGGGGGGTGTAGAGAGCCTTTGCCAGAAAACAGACTGTGGAGGGACAACAGCAGCCCAGAGACGGTGTTGATGGTCCCTGTGGAACTGCAGAAACAAGGCAAAAAAGATTAGCACTATTCATCAGGCAGGAAGGCGCAAGTCTTTCCCTGAGCAGAGGATTAAGCAGTAAATAACCAGACCAAACTACTACTATGTTGCCAGAGAGAGATGGCAGACCAACCAGAAGTAATAGATGCAGCTGGAGAGCAAAGGTAAGTCACAGCTTGGCAGTAGCCCAAAATTAAAAGAACGAAACTGTAGGCACAAATGCCAGTATACTGTAGGACTTTTAGCAGCCCATATGGTCTGAGGGATTGTGTCTGTTTGGGAATGCTCCAGCCATACCTACATTTTTTTTATTTGTTTCATTCGTAGCAGTCCAAATTGCACGGCTCAGGTTTTGCTATTGTCAACACTATCACCTCCTATTTTTAGAGGCTTGTAATTTGACTGTAAATTCTACACAGTCCTAAAAACAGGCATAGCGAACACAGCCTCAGCCAGTCAGTGTTTTCTGTTTGCAAGTACAAAACAGGCAAGTAGTTGGTAAGCTTGGCAAGCTACTGGAAACAGATAATTTTTGTAATTGCAAAAATAACTTATTGTCATGCTAAGCAGAGGGGTTTTTTGTAGCTGAAGTATGTCTTGCATTAGGTCTGTACCCCATAAGGGCTTTTATTGCTATAGTAATCTCTAAGGCAGCTGATAGGCGAGCAAAGCAAGTTCAAAAGAATTGACATAGAATAACTTACACGGTTTCAAATAGAACTTCAAATTGAGTCCTATATAAATTAATGGGGGGAGAAAAGAGAAGAAAATGGCCTATGGAAACAATTTAGGAAGTCAGATCCATAAAATGAAATGAAACAGTGATGGTACTGAGAAGGCGTAGTGTTGTGACACCATTCAGAGATGGCACAGGCAGTGAGATTCTCACTTCTGTCTGCACGTGCTGTTTTACTGAAGAAACAGTTGTCCAATATGATTCAGTTTCTGAAATGTTCCCAGTCAGAACTATAGCATACTTCTGGAAAACTATTAATCAGGAGGATTGACACTGAGGTCAGTAGAATTTTTCCAAGTTTCCTGAACATCTTGGAGAAGGATTCAATCTCCTGAGGTTAAACCTTTGCTTGTCCTGTTCCCTTGGCATCCTGTATCTACTATACTCTTATAAGTACCTCACTCTCTTGGATAATACCAAGAGTTTTGTGCTTTGATTGGGTGACACCAACTACCTAACTTGCCATAGATGTTGCAGACCACTCTTCAGTATATGTGTTCAAGGACACACAAATACATACACACACTTCTCTTGCTTGTAGCGGCCCTCTCTCCACCTCAAGGCAAAGCAAAGCAATCATCTGGGATGTTCTGCTGGACAAAGTGACGTGTCTGGGATTCTTGTTCCTCAATGTTTTACCCATCCAGCACATAAATGCTCCTACCCATTATTGCAGCGTTTGAGCGCCTGCTGCATAACATCACTGACCGTAATCAAGTCTCTTGTGGATATTATGGGATCTTTGGATTTCTGCTCTTTCAAGCGTTCTGCTTGAGGCAAAATTTCTGAGTTTATGGTTAAGGTTTTATTACTTCCATGAGGTTTAACTGAGTGAAAGAGATGTCAGTTTTGTGTATGTCACTCTTACCATGGTGGGGTGGATTGGTTGATTAGTTGGTTTTCAAGAGGAAAGGTTTGCAATTTTTTTTCTAAAAGCAGTTGAACCCTATGTTGTTTCACTGGCAATGCCTTCAGCAGACTCATCAGTTTGATGCTGCATGTGGAGGCTTGGACAGCTGGGCCAAGGAACCTTGGAAGGAGATGACAAATTAGTTTCTTAAAACCGTAAATATATATGTAATTCCTTTGTGTGTTTAAATCTTTTCTGGACATTTTCTCATACGTTCATACTAGAAATTATTTTGCACATTGCAAATGTGTTGGGTTTTGTTTTGGTTTTTTTTTTCATACCAGTCTACTTCCTTGTGAAAGAATTGGAAAGGCAGTGAAGGTACCTTGCTGTGACAACGATGAACACAACTAGGTTATGTTGTCACACACTGCCTGCATGTGTTTTGGGTCACTGCAGGTATGTCCACCTTCCAAGACATAAATCCACAGGAAAACCTGATATCCTGCCTCTTATCCTGATAATGCTGCCTCTTGGCTGTAATGACATTTCTACAACAAGGTTCTGCATCAGTGAAAACAAATGGGGTTTGTATTATGGGATGGCAAGGTAATATCTATGCAGAAAAGCAATTGCATTTGAGTTTTTTAAGCATTCATGCTTTGATTTATTGTCACTGAAATTTAATCTAGGGTTGTTTTTTTTCCTTTGGACTTTCTCTGCGAGAGTTCTAGTGAAAATATTGCATCAGCACTTCAGGAATGGAGCAGCAGTGTTATTCTGATCTGTCAAATGCAGAGGCCATGAACTTCCCCTGAGAAACCCAGTGAAACAGCCTTCCTACTCACTCCAGGACTGGTAGTGTAAAGAATACTTCCTAAACTGGGGCCCTACAGTAGCCCTCACAGCTTGTTCTGCATGTGAACCTGACTTGTTTGCATATTCTTGTTGGATGCAGTGTAGGAAAGTCACTCGTGTGTGTGTGTAGATCTATCAGGGTGGATCCTAGCACAGTAGTAAGAGCAGTGTCCCCAAAAAAGTAGTGACTCTTCAAACTTACCTGAGCATAATGTTATCAGACCTTAACTGTGCCTTTCTGCAAGCTTAAATGTGTTTAGCCTTTGTGAATATTTCAAAACTTATTTGGAAAAATAATTAAAAATAAAAAAAAGAGATTTTAGAGGAAGATAGCTGAAATAATAGACATTTTAAATATATAAACATCCTCACAGCAGTCATGCATCTGTTTGACAGAAGCTTAAAAATAGCTTTGTTTTTAATGCTTGGTAAAATTGCGTATGTGTGAGTGCATGTATGTGTGCGGTTTTGTGCCTTTTAAAGGCGAATGATGCTAATACAGATTTATAATTTACTGTCTTGTTTGCACTTGATACCATCAGTGATCTCAGGACAACTCTAGAAATGGTGTTTAATTGTGGCAGAATGAGGATATGGGTATAAATATTGTTTTGTAAATCTCTCTCCTAAATATTGGCTGTATTGCAGCCATGGGATGGGAGGGTTTAAGAAATGATGTTTGGAAGGTCTCAGAGCTCAGCTCTGTGCCAGGGGTTGGAAAGGATGATGTAGCAATGCTTTGACTAGGAATCCCAGTTAAGAGAGATTTGAATTACTCTTCTAATTTTTCCTCATTTAAAACCAAAATCTGGATAAGAATATACACACACTCTCCTTGTCCCTAATTGTTTTTATTGCTCCTAAAACAAAGTAGTGGCAAAACCTCCATCAGCTATTGTCAGAGGCATGCAAGAAACAAGATGACCACTCTACCAGGCATCAGTCTTTTCCTTTGCTTTCCAGCACCTGATCTTTTGGTCTGAGAATGGCACCCAGCTCTAATTGTGGTTGTTGACAGCAAAGGACGTGCACAAGAGTTCTTGCTTTCGTTTGCTCCTTTCTTGCTTGTGGCTTTTGCTACAAAATTCTCCTTTCTAAGACCCCATAAGGGACAGATGACGACCTCCCAGGCTCCTATTGATCTTTCCTTCCCCTCCGTGGAGTCAGAGAGGGGCCTTATCAAAAGGAATAACAACTTCATCTGCAATCACACCAAGGGGATCTTTGGCACTCTGGTCCCTCCAGAGCCATGGCGAGGCCCTCTGAGTAGTGCAAATTCTGCAGCCACCAGTTCTGTTGCCTCTTTCTTGCCTTAAGTCACCACCTCACACATTAACCTTCCCTGTTGCAAGTTGTTGACAGCTGCCTTGTCTTCAGGATGCTCTTTGAGAGGTTCTGTGCCTCCCCGGGACCCTCCTTTCTCCTGCAGCACAGCTCTTCTGGAGTCAGGCTCTCTCCAGCTCCCACTGCTCCAGCATGGTCCCTTAAGGGGAACCCACAGGTTCCACAGGCAGGGTTTGGAGGGAAAGCCCCTGGTGGACCTGGCTACTCCCTGTTAACCCTTGAGTCAGCAAAGGTAATTCAGATGGCTCAAGAAGGGGAATGGGAGTGCAGAGACTCCTGATCCTTCCTCTTGGCGTCTCTCAAATGAAAGGAAGATTGGAACTGGGTTTTATTCTTACAGTGTTAAGTGAGGTATCCCTGTGACTTAAGAAAGGGACACCTTTCAACTAATGTGAGAGGCAAAAAAAAGGCAAAAATTTTCGTATGCGCTTTCTTATGCGTTCATAAAATCTTAGAAATGGCAAAATACAGCCATTGTTTAGTTATTGAGGTTCAGGCAGAAAGCTGAAATCTCAGTCCTGGCTGAGATCCCCAGGGGGATGGGGACTGCACACATCCCAAACGGTCCCTGTTGCAACGGCTGCGATTTACAGTAACATCTGGTAGGACGTCAGCATGTTCCATGCGGACATGGCAGAGCTCACAACCATACAGCTAAGTGCTTTTCTTTCCCAAACAACATTGGACCTGTCCACTGTGTATTGGGAACGGTCCCTGGCCCATCCTAATGTCCAAACTTGAACTGTACTCAGGTAATGCTTGGAAGGGAGTTACCTGGCCTAAGCCAAAACCATACCAGAGACCACGCTACCAATTCAGCAAGATGGGTGACTGTGGTGGGCCTGTGCTCAGACACTATTAGTTTGACCAGTCTAGACATAGCTGAAGAATACAGTTCCTCCTCCAGGAAAACCACAGCCCAAGTGACTGCCAAATGGGCAGCGGAATAAGAACATCAGTTTTTAGCACATTCGGTTTATGTACAAGGTACAGTGATTTTTTGTGAGCGGGTAGAGGAGATGTGAGGTAAGGCCTTGTAAAAGGCAAAGGGGTGTGCAGGTGACCTTAGAGCCATTGGTTTTGGATATAGTTACACATATGGAAGATGTCCCAGAGGCGACCTTGGGGAGCTGACAAAGAGAAGCTTGTTTCCTTGGCAGAACAAATAAGCCACAGATGGAAGAAGAAGTAGATAACAGCAGTCTTGACAAGAAAACATAAAAGAGGACAAGGGTGGATTCAGCCAGTCTTGAAGGTCCTTAGTCTCTAAATGACTGATAAGGGAGAATAATTAAACAGGAAAGGGTAAAGAGATGGGAACCATAAAATAATCAAACCTGCTAGTGAGCAGCAACCACTAAGCTGAATTACTTTCTTCTGCCCTAGAACAAGGATTTTAATCTTCTGCTTTCATTTAGTCAGCTCCTATCTCCACTGTAATGTTATTTTTATATATTACACTTTTCTGTGAATATAGCAGATGTAACTTCTATATGAAGTCAAAGAAGCCTCTCACAGCTGTGCAGAACAAATACTAATGCCCAGAATATCTTCAGAGAAATATAACTGTAAAAGGGTTTAATTTGTAGGAAGAAATAGAAATCTGAAATTCATGCATGCCTGCAGTCCCCCATGTGCTATATTCCAGCTACAGATGACAGCACCGGTAGGGCAGCCAGCCCATAGCAGTCGTCTTTGCAGAGAACCGGTAAATTCAACAGCAGCTGGAACCCCGCTATGGCTGAATGACAAGGGAAAGTGTAGCTGTTGTTTTCTGTAACCCTCTTTTATGGAGCCCTGGTCATGGAGCGGGACCTTGTTGTGCTAGGCACGCTCCCACCATTTCAGTCTGTCCGCATCCCTACACAGAAAGGAAGAGATCTGCAATATCTGACCCTCTGGAATCTTTCCCTGGCTCCCCCTTGCCATCAGCATAAGTACTGGCTGAGCTATATGAAAGGTGTTGGGAAATAAATCCCAGCCCCTACTCTCAGCTGCCTCTAGTGGGGCACTTTCAACGCCATTTGGAAGATTTCATTTTAACTGACCTTCAGGCATGACTTATTTTTGTGCTCTGGGTATTTTTAAGATGAGCCCAGAGGAACTCCTAAATACCTCACTGGTGAGAGTGGAGGAGGACACATGCTGTTGCCGTTTCCAATAGCTCTGAAGGGTCTGGAAAGTCCCTGTGTGGAGTTTTCAGCTTTAAAAAGAATTTTCTAAATGTAGAAAGCCTGAGCCCGTAAGTAATCTTTGTTGCCAAAAGACTGAGTGAAGGAAAGAGATTTGTTTGTGGCACATAGAACCTATCCTGTCCAATGTCATACAGCTGATTGCACAGGGGGGTGAGACAACGGTGAGAATTTCTGTACTTCAGTGTGTGGTGCGCACCCCTTGCAGGGCTACAAGGATTTGCATGTGTTATTTGCGACCATACATTGGGGGTGAACAGCTGTATGGGGAGACAGAAAATGGTTGGCTTCCCACTTTAAGTATGGTGGTACTTGCAACTAAACTGGAGTGGAAAGAAACACAAACTCTAGCCTGGGCAGGCTGCAGGAGGTTTTTGGTTAGACCAGGATCCCTGCATCTCAGCTGAGAAGTGGCAGCTCCAGGCTGGAAGTGAGACTGAGCAGCTGCTTCTCTGCCCTGGCTGTGTGTGCTGCAGGTCATCTGCCCTTGACCTCTACTCGGCTGGAACAGGGAGGATGGGGAAGCTGCTCTTCACCTCTTCTCAGATGGTGTCTCTGGTGTTTCTGTGTGGCTGGCCATCCACGCCACTCATTGGAAGGACACATAGGCTCACGAGTGCGGCATGTCTTCCGACAGCCTGGTCCCACTGGGATTATGCTTGGAGCAATTGCATAAGGGAAGGCTACGAGACTGAATAGTTTGGATAGTCTCCAAGTCGGACTAGTCTCAAGCTAGTAAGCAAAATGAATATACCCCACAAGGCACCCTCTTGGCTTGTTTCTTCCTGGGGAACAAGGAAAGGAACTGAATTAGGGTTTTGTGCTGCAGGGGCAGGGTATTTAAATGATGTTTCTCCTCTCAGTAGGATTGCAGGGGGTTAAGCTTCCTTGGAGGAAAAGCAGCAGAAGAATAAAGGAAGACTTAGACTGCTGGGTAAAGAGATAACTGGTAGTGGCTACAGCCTAATTACTGTGTCTGCATATCTAATTAACTTTTTCCCCCTTTTTTTTTATGAAATGTTTTTGGAGTAATCACTGCTATTACTTGTAAACAATCATTTAATAAGGTGTGAAATTCCTATACTGCTGTGTTTATCATGATTCATGACCTTACACCCCAGGGGAAGGGTGTAGTCAGCTTGGCATAACTAGTCCAGTGCCAGAAGCAGGGTGGTTCATATTCAGAGATGTTATTTACAGAGATACAAGGCGGGGGGGCAGCAGGAATCAGAGGATCAAGGTCCCAGATAGCCTGGAATGTGCAGGATCAGATATCTGCTTTGGAGCACTTACCCCCTTAATTTGTATTTCCCAGGGTGCCTGACTCCTCTTACAGATCATTTCTCTTCTCAATGAACATGTGCCTACATATAGCTATTTCCATTCCAGTCATAGCCCTTGTTTATGTCACTGAGAGACCTCATCACATTTGACTGTGTTATTTTTACATAATGACTAAATCAGTGGAGGACCATGGAATATGGAATATACAAATTTTGAAATCAACTTAAATGTATGCATCAACATGGTTGATAGTGGGGTGACAGTGTAATGATGCTTAGGTGCCACAGAGTTTAGCTGGTGAGGGTTCTGGTGTTAGTTAGCCATTTAGAATCACAGAATCATTTCGGTTGGAAAAGACCCTTATGATCATCGATCCAACTGTTAACCTAACACTACCAAGTCCACCACTAAACTATATTCCTATGCCTCACGTCTGCACATCTTTTAAATGCCTACAGGATGGTGACTCAACCAGTGAGTTACAGACAAGGATTGATTAGGGAACACATCAGTGAAATTTACCAAAGGTACTAAAATAAGAAAAGAATGAATGTCAAATAATTGCAAAATGGCTTGATGAATGATCTGTAAACACTGACGAGAGGTATGTATCTAAGAATCAGTAATTGTCTGTAATTCAAGAAACCCAGGTTAAAATCCCCTACCTAAATATGTCCATTAAATGCAAAATTGCATTTAATTGGAGCGATACCAGTCAACTCTGCCCAGGACAGGGAAACTTGCTCCAGGGGTAGAGCATTATGTGAGACAGAGCATAGTCATAGCATCCTAAGCTAGAAAAAATAAGCAGGTATTTCTTTCTTTATTTAATTGTGTTCCCAACATCAGTGTTTCTCCTAGCTCCAGTCTGATGTCCAGTTACCTCCTGCATTCTGTTGTTGCTCCAGTCACATAAAACCTGGGTGGAGGGAACTGAAAACTGGGTATGAAGAAGTTGTGACAAGACATATAATGCAGGTCCCATTGTAGGGGAATAAGCTGAAAATGGTTCTGATGCCACAGAAAGTTCAGGAAGGAGGTAACAAACTGAATCAACTTTTAAGGTGTAAAGAGAAAAGTTATCGGGACTTTACTTAAGAAAGAGACAGGGGAAGAAAAGGAAGATTTAAACAAAACAGTAAAGGGGAAAAGTTGATTTAAGTGGGACTTAAGAAGGATAAAGAAAATTTTATTTTACAGAAGTTTTGATCTGGCTCCAGTTAAGAAGTGCTTTCCTGTCATCCTACTAACTGGGGACAATACAGACAAGGGACTAAACTAAGGAACTTGTTTTGATCCGTACCTGCGTGACTACAGCCCTCCACAAACTATACTTTCTTTGCAAAGAAGGGATGAAAAAGTAAGAAAGGAGTAAGTGCAATTATGAGAGGCATGAGAGAATGAATAAATCCTTCAAGCAATTGCTTTCCAGAGCAGTGGATGGATCTCTGTACCGATGTGCATATTTCACATATGGGACTGCTGCCACCTTCACCCTCCCTGTTTTCTGAGGCTTTTGAGCCACAGCCCAGTGAGGCCTACGGTTGTTGGCCACTTGGTTTGAGGTGAACTTGGGTTGTTGCTTTTTTTAAAGTCTGTAGTCTGCTTCCTGAAGCAGGCCTGAAAAATGTAAACTAGTATAAATTCACACTAAGAGACCACCAGGGAAGAAAGCCTTACTTTTTCAGCCTGATGATACTGGGGAACCCAAAAGATTCAATTCCTTGACCCTGTCCAAAGTCTCTACGTTGTTTTTGTGAATGCCGGTGCAATCAAAACAGCAAAAGATTTCCAGGGTGTCGAGGATATTTTGTGTCTGTGTATGTGTGAAATCCAGAATTTGATGGGCAGTTTATTACAGTTTTGTAACTTGCTTTAGTGTTTGAAGAGTGCCTACTGTCAAGAATACAGAGGGACTTCTGTGACTAAATTTCCTTCTCTCCCAAACAGAGAGAGAACTCCAAGAGGCAAGAAAGTATACACACACCCCATGATTAAAAATAAAATCACTAAAGATTTTGTATGCCTCACTTCTGAGTTCACCAGCTATGAGATGTCAAAATAGACTTGTTTGTTTTAGCTGTATTTTAAAAATTTGCTCTCTGATAATAAATCTTGTTTCAGATGTTTTGGTGTGCAAAACCATTGCTGAAAATTTAGGACACAATATACTACTGAAAGTAAAATTCTGAATATCTTGATTTTGGGTTTTTTTTCCCCCTCCATGTTCTGCTAAAGATTTACTTGCTAAAAATCAGGCATCACTTGTTGACAAAATAGGCAAGTAGTTTAAATTGTTCATTCTTTGTTGCTGTCAGTAGACTTGTGTCATGGTTTGGTTGTGCAAACATTTGGTCAGCTCTCATGTTGTTTGCTTCATAGGTCACTATTTTATTTGTCTTCCTATTTACAGCAGTGAGACTGTGTTTCTTGGTGAGTTCGAGACACAATTTATAGTTTAATAAAGAGTAGCACCTAATGAAAAGGGAAAAAAAAAAATCCAAACTTGCACATGCCTACAGTACAGTGGTTTTCTTCAAAAATCCTGGAATAGCCATTTTGTTAAACAAGTAATTTTGTGGCAGCAAAACTAATGAAGCCTGGTTTCCTATGGTTTTTTGTCTCATGGGTGATTGACTTTCACTATCTAAGAGGATGTGAGCCCCAGGCAAAGCTTTTCCCATCATTGGGGTGTTTATATAAGGGCTTTCTCCCATGAGGCTTTTCTCATATCTTGAACTCACAACTGCAAGTTTTCTCAGAGCCAAGACTCCGATAGCATCTCTACCCATCTGTCTCTTTTCAGGAAAAAAAAGGAGGAATTCAGCTATCTTTCACAGTTCTACCAGAGTTAGAAGCTGGTTGGAAATACCATTAAGAAATTGTTGGAATGACTACACAGGTGAACACAAAAAGAACGATCACACAGGCTCTAATTTTGTAGGAAAATTTACTGAAAATGATCATTTTAGGATGCAGTACTGCAGGGAATATCAAAGATATTTTGTGTGCTTGAAAACACTGGTTCAAACTTTTTCCCATAACAGAAGGCAGATTTGATGGTTTATTTCCTGATTTTTAATGTTATGTGCACAAGAGCAGATGTATAACATGTTTCCAAAATGGTGCTTTTGTCCTTTTCTTTTGGTGAATCCACGTAACTACCGCCTTCAGCTATTGATTAACTATGCTGTTTAATCCAGACTGCATAGATTTTCACTTTAGAACAGAAGATTTCCATTTTGGCCCTACTATAAAAGCCTGCACTGGTAAAAGTTAAGCCTAATTTTTTAGTTTTCACGATTGCATGCTCATTCATAATTGTGTAGGTAATTATACAGTCAAATACAAAGTATCCACTAGTATTTTTATAAGAATGCTATTCTTCAGTGCAGTCCACTGAAACAAATTCTAGCACTTCATGTATATATTTGGATAGTAAAGGTAAAGTCATAAAGAGATAGTCCTAGCACAGCCAGGATATAGCATTGCCTATATTAAAGTCAGTAAAATAAAACTCTAGTGTGTATCCTTTGATGCTCTGTGTCAGTGATGCAATATAAACGTACATTTTAATGGTGCTTTTATAGTACTTGAACTCTTGGCTATACTGAAATGCAATTTTTCATCCTTGATGTTTTTGGAACATGTTGAGAGCATAATATCCATGTCTTTCATAGATCCCAGAGAGACCTCCCTCTAACTTTTCTTTTGCCCACTCACAGCAAACCCTGCCTTGTTTGGGTGCTAGGGAACTCTTGTGAATTAGTCATCATCAGTGAGGTAAGAAGTGGAGTTAGAGTTAGTTGTATATATTTTAATTAATTTAGAAACTCCAGATTCTCACTAGACAGATTCTTATGTTTGGACCTTATTTATTCTGCTTAGAGTCTGAACAGTGGGAAATTTCCTTACTTTTTTAAAATTACCTATATTTTTGTGAGAGGGTCCCATGCAATTTTAAAAACTGCTGGGGAAATAAGCTAATAATAGTATCTAGAACTTTTCAGTCATCCATTTCCAGAGGCTTTAGAGAGGTATGATTAGCTCCATTTCACATGTGGGGAAACTGAGGCACAGAGGATTGACGTGACTTGCCCCAGAACCATCCAGCAAGTAAGAACAGAACTAGAGTTAGGAGCTCGGACTTTTAAGTTGTGCCAAATCCATTCAGACACATGCTGCAGCCATCATGAGAGGAGGAGACATGTCACATGCTAGCAGTGAATAGTAGAGATTTTAACCTTTAGAAATAGCAATTATTTAACATCTGTGGTTCACAAAACAAACTAAGTGTCTAAAGAGTAGAAAGAGCTGGAGATTTACACCTTCTGACATTCAGACAGCTTGCACCAGTGGGCTAGCAAGGTAACGCTTGTGTCTCTGCCTGGACTAGAGAGGAGGTATGACTCCATGGCTGAGTCAATCTTCACATGATTTCCTCTCTCACCCAATGGAAAAATACTTTTTTGGGTGCAGAATGAGATTGTGCTATTTTCTACAGTATTCAGCTGTGATGGTGGCTAGGCTCTTGAACTCTGATGAGGGAATTATCCTTCCTTTGCTTCTGTGCAGACACCTCATATTTCTTTAGATACCATCTGATCTAATGTTTTACTAGATGAGCCATCTGATGCTTAATCATAACCTAAACAAGCTTATTTTGTCCATTTGCATCACAGCAGGAACCTGGGCAGGACAGATCAAATTTTGAACTCCTGTCTTGCATTGTGCTGTCTTACCTGAATAGCTAGAGGTGGAGAAATACTTGTGCTACCCTTCCTATCTCCAATGCCTAGAATCACAGCTTTTCAGCTGCTGGAGGATGAAAACATCTGATATTTTTCTTGCTTCTCTCACAGGCTTCCTCAGACAGAGAGGGAGGGAAGCAGCAGAATAATGGCTTTACGTACGCTCCTGCAAAAGTGGACAAACAGCAGGAAACTGCAGTGAGGAAAGATGGGAAACTACAGATAGAGGATCTCAGGTCTGAAATATTTTGAGGTGATCCTTTTTGCTTATGGCCTTCAGAATCTCAGTGGCACCCATTACACAGCATGGTCACAGCACAGGAACTGAGATGTGAACTCCAAACAAACAGTGTAGGAGGAGATATGCTTACATCTGTTTTAAAGGAGAGCAGTATAAACATTACACTGAAATCTTCCTGTTGAATTTTCTTAACAGCAGTGAAGAGTAAGCCTGTGTAAGGAATGCTGCCCAACAACAGCTTTTGCTTTAAAATGATCCCATATTCCTAAAGTTGTGTGCTATTGTTTTCTACTGGTAAACCATCTTCTATATGTACCTTTTTTTTTTTTTTCCCCCCCCCCCAACCCCAACAACCCGCACTGTGGGGCCAAGGGAGATGAAGATGAGGTTTTCATTTCATTCCAGCTCTGGAATCCAGCCCACTGGAACTTGTATCTTTTGAAGCTCTAATAATTAACATGCCTGCATTCCTTAAACTGCAGCACTCACCAGAATGTGCTTCCTGCAGAGCTGAATGCGGGCAAGGACACTGTCTGGCCAGCAGGAAGAAAAGGATGGTGACCCTTCCTAGAAGGATTTCTGCTGTCTTT
>NW_009647419.1:2770916-2784703 GCF_000708025.1 Charadrius vociferus
TCGGAGGAGAGAAGTCACCTGAGCTGGGGGTGGCCAGAAGGTTCTTGGCCCCTTTGTGCATACAGGAGGTATGTAGGATGTGGCTCTGTCTCTTTACTTCTCTTTTTTAACTTATCTAAGCAGCAGGCTCTTTCCTACCCCAGGGCTCTGGTTACTGTAGAGATGCTCCGGTTCCTTGTTAATCCACATTTGGAAGCAGATATAAGAGAATTTTGCTGACCTAAAGAAAGCTGTGATTTCTAACAACTGGTGTGAGGATACGACTTCTTTTTCCCAGACCTCTTCCTCCCTTGTGTGAAAGGAGGCCAAGTGAGGCTCTATCAGTGACTGGAAGACTGTATTCTCTGAATCAGCTCCCAGAAATGACTTGGAAATGGCAAAGGGGAGTGTCAGTAGGTGAAGTTTCACACACAATATTGCCTGAAATAAGTACCCAAGATCCTCTGCTGAAGTGTCAAGGAATCCGTTTGGCCTGTCAATATGGCATGGTCCTTGCAGACCTTCATTCACATGTGCTGTCTAGGGGTCTGTAGTGTGACCAGAACACACAGTTTATCTCATTTAGAGTTTCCTCAAGCCATGATCTCAGGAAGGTTATCAAGTCCACTCCCTGTTCCAAGGAAGGATCAATTAAACCAACATCACTTGTCATAGAGATTTGTCTGATCTGTTCTTAAATATACTCATAATGACCTCTCCAGACAAACTATCCAGTGTTTTATTTTCTTCTTTGTTAGGGGACACTTTTCCGCAAATTTCTCGTACTGCAAATCAAGCATATTACTTCTCATGCTGTCCACGCTGGACCTGGAAAACAGTTTGTTCCTTTTCTGTTCTTTTTGCAGCTTTACATGCTGACGATTGTTATCAAGTCTCCTCTCAATCCTTTTCTCTAAACAACTCCAGTTTATTCAATCTTTCCTTCTACGTCAGGTTTTCTGGACCTCAGATTAGTTTCCATCGCTCTCCTCAGGGCTATCTCCATTTGGCTGCATCCGTTAAGTGCAGAGTCCAAATGGGGCAGAGTACTTCGGCTGAGCTCTTTCCCATGCTGAGAAAGGGAAAGCATCTAGCCCTTCTATATGTTTCACAGTCCTACCAGCATTTGCTATTCCAGCACTTAGGCCAACAATCATTCCTCAATTTAAGGTTAATGCAGAAATCTCTAGCCTATAGCCAAAGCAAAGCAGGTACCCAAACACCACGTTTTGGTACACCCCCGGACTGGTGGCTGAATCCACAGAGGGCTCTTATTTAGCTCCCCTTCTTCTTTCTTTCTTCTCTGCTCAGAAAGGGTGACAAGGTGTGGCTTGCCAAGGCAGACTGCCAACAGCTAAAATTTCCTATACAGCTGTAGAAATAAAGAACTGTTGAGCATGCCTGGTCCCCACCACACCCTTTCCCTGGCTCTGCTTTGCCCTTTCTAGCTGAAGTACCCTGTTCTGCCACCTGCACGTGCAGGGCGGCACACAGGCTCGCAGGGTACAATCCCTGTCTCTTCTCATGCCCACTTTCCCTTTTTTTTTTTTTTTTTTGAGGTAGATGCAGATTTTGCAGGGTCAGACCTCTGGTATGTTTCATGCTGCATGGCTGGGGCCTGCTTCCCCTAGTATGCTGGGCTTTTTTCTAGCATTTTAGGGAGATAAAGGCTTCTAGGTTGGCCGTGCTTATTTCATTCTTGAGTAATACCAGAGGTACCCCTTAAGTTCAGAAGGACTGTATGGCACGCCCCTACTCTGACATGAAGCTTGAGCCCTGCTTTTTTGCCTTTTTTTATTTAACGGAAAGTCGATGCGTTACTTCAGTGATGTCCCTGGCAGAAGAAGGGAACAGGCAGTCCTGAAAACTACTTTAAAAGCACCTCATAGTTATATTGTGACCACGTCTGAAGCTGTGAATGCAGGGGCTCAGCCTTTTGAGATGCTGAGAGCACTCAGCTGCCCGGAGGTCAACAGAAGTTAAAGTCACTAAGCATTTCATAGGAGGTTCTTACCACCCAGTAGGACAAGAACCAACTGAAATCAATAAGTGACTGGCCTGGTTGCCTGCTTGTATTAAAACCAGTTGTATGAAACTGACCCAGAGAGTAGAAGAAACTACAAATTTAATCTGAAGAGGAGGGGAGCTTCACTACACTTGGATGTGGGTTTGGGGAGAATGAATACAATCAGAAGTTATTTTTTTTCCTGTTACTGTTACTGGTGGGGGGGATTTTTATCATCTAGCACAATCATGTATATGTTGCAGAATAAGAGTAACATAAATGCCAAATTTAACAGAGCAGGCATTCGTAGCTGTGCAGAGAAATGCAAGGTGTTTTTTTCTTCTTCATACAGTAGGAAAAGTGTATTTTTTTCCAACCTTGCATAACTTAAAGAACAGCTGGATATATTTACTTTCAAACTTTTCAATAAAACCTACCTTTCAGATGAGAATAAGCATGAAAAACTTAAAGAGAATTTTCAGATGGCAGACAGAGGAAATATCAGGCTTCTCAACCCTGACTAATGCTACTCTTGATAGGTTGTGCTTTCTGAAAATAAGATAGAGACACTTGTGGAAATGACTCAGCACGATTAATACTCTGCATTGCAAGAGATCTATGTTACCTTGTCAGGATTGTCTTCCTACAAAGGGAGAGTAAAAGAAAGGTACACTGAGTAGAGAAAAGAGTTTAGTTCAGGCAGAGCACGAAAGGGAAGACTAGAGAAACAGTAGCGGCACACTTTTACCCAACATAAGCATACGGTCAGCTTTTACCTTGAAGGATTTGTCATGTCCTGACCCTGTGTCCAGTTAAGTGAATGGCATAACTCCTGAAGTAACAAACTGATTTGTCTTAGGATCAGGCTCCTTATATGTTAAAAAACTAAAAAAATAATCTTTACACAGTATCACATGTTTATTTACTGTAAAAGATGATCTTTAAAGCTTCCTAGCAATAAGCCCCAGTCCTGCTCAGAATCAGAAAAGCTGTGGCTTGGCTATATGTGGTGCTTCACAATGCCAGAGATAGCCACTCCTATGTAATCTTAACTAATTAAAAGCACAGGCAAAGTGATTTTATAATTCTTTGACTGTCCACACTGTAGATGCTATCAGAGGCTTTAATTCCATAGCAATTGGTTGCAAATGTCTAGTGACTGATGATGCAAATATGCCATGATTTACTCTCACCGTAGGCTTCATTTAGGTACCTAATGTCAGTGTGTGGTACCATACACAGCCTTTGAAAAGCAGCTTTTATAACTAGTCTTTGCTTTAATGAAAACCAGAATTCTTTCAGGAACTGAACAATAAAATTTTTAGGCGTTTGTTTTTCTAGCTGAACTTCCAGTGACAAAATATTTAAGGCATATAGTACAATTGGTTTTCATCAACGAGATGGGAAGGATGATGTCAGGGTATAAAGAGTGCATTATTCTTTATACATACAAATTTGTATTATGTAAGTAAACATTTAAAAAAATATTGAGAGAACTTTCAATCAAAACAAATATTTTGTCCTACATGTTTAGGGAATCTAAGAATCTTTCTCTCTTTGTATTTTAAGTCTCTGTGGCTTGAACTTGATTTTCTAAGTTTCCATAGGACTGTCCAAATTGGTTAGCTATTACAGCCATATTTTAAAGTTAATTTTCAATTTTTCTTGCAGTCTATCTAGTAGTTATCAGTTCCAGGAAAAATATTGACATAGAGGCTTGGTCATTTTTCAATTCAGTGTTTTTTAGTGGCTCTTTTCTCCTTATAGATACAGCATGATTCTATATTGTTTAGCTTGCAGATGAGAACTTCACTTATAAAAAAGAAGGTAGAAACACAGAATTCCAAAGCCATAACATTGTAATGAAATAACGTAAATATTATTGTGATGAAAGTACGGCATGAGATTTTATGGCTTGCACGATTAGCTGTCCAACCCTTTTTAGGAGAAAGGGCTGGAGACTAGTTGTTGGGACCTGCTCACAGGACATGTTGTAGAGATGATGGCTCCTGGGTTGAAGTGCCTGGCTAAGTAGGAGGACTCTGGGTCTTCCCCTTTGTCAGTGGGGGACAGGGAATGGCAGCAGCGGTTCTTGGGAAGCAGAGGCAACCTTTTGCGTGGAATTGGCCTGCAGCCTGGATGGCACCCACAGGCAGCCGCTTGGAGTGCAGCAGGCTGGAACTACGCAAAAACTTTTGTTTTAAAAAATTTTTTAAAAAATCTATCAATCACTGTACATAAAATAGTTTTATGAGCAGCAAAGCTACTGAGGTCTAATATATAGCTTTCTGTCTTATGGGTAGCTCTTGTCTGATCTACAGTGCAAATGCCAACCAAACCTGGTCCCAGAGCTGGGATACCCACAATGTGATGCATTCACTGATGTCTACCACTGTTGTCATTTTTCAGTGGAGCAGTAATAGAAGCTTCTCTTCAGTTCAGTTTAACAACCTTGTAGGAATTGAATATATTTCACACCTTTATTGCTCTTAAAATGTAACTGAAATTGGCCATGTGCTTAGAAGTTATTAAGGGAAGACACACATCAAGATTGGACATTTTCAATTTCTTAGGAAAATAGGCCAATAATAATAATGATACCAGTGTGTTGAATAAAATATTGAACGACACCAGGATGTTTTTGCGCACAAACTCTCCAGGTTTGGCAGGATCTCATTTGGAAAATGTATTATGCATTATAGGGGTTTGCTGGAAAGCCAGTTGTCTGCAGATTCCTTTGTAGGATGGATCTCTATCTTCCGCTCTCCCACATATGAAAGACAGGTGATGAAAAAAGAGATGCATTAATTTGTTTAGATTGTAGGAAGTCAAAGGGGAAATGAGTTCAGATGGTGTATCTACTTTCAACATTATATAACAGAATAGGTCTAATGTCGGTCAGCCATGTCAGAGGGAGCTGATTTGTATTCCCTATTTGTAAAATTAACTAAACGTGGATTTTGGAGTTTAACTTTAGGATTCTACTTCTTCAAACATTGAGTAAATCCTTAACACAGTGCGTGATGCCTGCAGAGATATTTAGCACATGCTATAAGTATCTGTTGATTGCTGAAATAAGACCCCGATTATCTTTGGAAAAAGCTACTTAATTGGTCTTTCAGGATAAAATCAAAGTTAAGTGATTAAAAAAATTATTTATACTATCTTATAATGAATGCATAAAACCAGGGTTGCATCTGAAGTAGGCAAAAATATTTAGTAGTTTAAGCAGAGCTTTTAGGGAAAGTTTTGTTTTGTTGTTTTGGGGGGTTTTAATTTTTTTTTTTTCCTAAAAAGAAGTTAGGAAAATTAAAAGTGGAGCAAACAGTACAAAATAGGAGCATGTTTCCAAAATTATAAAATTTTAAAAATCTGAAAACAGTAGATTGGAGAGTACTTCCAAATGTCTTAGTGGCACTCTGATCAGAGGTCAGAGAACTGATAGGATTTAAAGCCAGGAGGTGTTATTAATATTCATCTATTTCAGCTTTCCTTACAGGACAAACTGTAGAATTTCACCCTGCAGTTCTTGGTTTTTGCCCAGAACATTTGAGCCAGGTGTGAAAAAATTCAATATTGACATAGACTTGAGGTCATGGAGAATTTACTGCATCCTTTCATAAGCTGTTTAACTGCTTAATTTCCTCACAGTAGAAATTTGTGTGCTTTACCATTTGAACTTATCTAACTTCATCATACAGCCATGAGATCTTATTATGTTGTTATGCACACCATTAAAGCATCTGTTTTTATAATGTGAACACCAGTGCCTGCGCTGAGGCAGGGACGTTTGCTCAGCAAAATGAGGATAACACTGAAATACGTGTCACGGCTCTGAGCGTGAAGGTTTTTCCCAAAGTTAGAGTATTTCATCAAGCACAGAAATGGGAAACCTGTTGAGTTACCAGCAATAGAGGTGAAAGACTAGGCAGTCTTAGCACCATTTACTAGTTTCCCATGTGCCTCTCCTTAGTGGTAATATCCTATGAGAGACTGTGATTTAACATAGTCACCACACTGACACGTAAGATGGCAGAGCTACATCTAAGACGGAGAAAACACTGGTTCAACTATTTCTCTTATTGTCTTTTCAGAGCTGACAGTATGTTGCCTGACAGAAACTGAATAATGGTCTGGTCACTTCTATCACCAGAAGCACAATCTATCATTTTTGCTGAGGTCATGAAGGTAACTAACTTGATTCTGTCTCTTCTATGTCTGGCAATACATTTTGAAAAACATGCTTGATATTTTTTGTTTCCTTTCTAGCATACAGAATCAGCATAAATATGAAGGCTTAAATAAGCAACATATTTTGATGGAAATTCTCCACCTAGAGAGAGGGAAAAGGCAGAAAACTATTTAAGAAATTGTTACATAGTGCATTTTGATTTTGAAAGCTTAAGATAACTGTATCAGAGGAAGTCAATCATCTTCAAATACTGCAATTAAAGGTTTTGGGCACACATAACCCATTAATATTTTCTTTGTGAAGCCTGCAATTGATTGGTCTTTAGTACTTTACCATTTTAATTTGTACTGTTTGTATTACAAACAGGAATGTAAGATACTTTTCAGATCAGTTCAAAAAGCATATTCTGTCCCCTAAAAGCATAGCTTCACAGATTTCTACCACACACTCACAAAGATGTTGCTAAGCTTCTCTGAACATGAATGTTGACTAATAAACAGTGTTCACTGAATACTGATGTATTCAGTGTTCAAGCTAGTTCATTTCATGAACTGGATCATAAGATAAATAACAGGAGGAGTGGCAGTTTTCAAAAGACAGAATATTCAAATTATACTCATCCTTTATCCTCATATCATCCTTCCATCAAGCTCTGAGTACATGTATTCCTTTTCCTTTGTCTTAAATATTCTCATGAAAAGCGGTTAGTCTTTACAAAACAATTTCTATGTTTGTTTGGATTTTTTCATAGATGTAGTGCTTCACATTATATGCTCCTTGAAGACAATTTGGGAAAATATGTTTACTGCATAATTCAGATAAAAGTATTTGTAACAATAAAGATAGATAGTCAGATCTGAAGGAGAAGCATTCCTATCTGGTAACACATGCAGTATATTACTGTGAACTGTGAACTTCAGGCTCGACCCCACAAAGGGCACAGGTGCTCAAACTGGAAATGCCAAAATACAAAGCCAAAAAGCCCTCACTTTGCTGCCTCCCAGTCCTATAGTCATCAAGTCCATCCCTGCTTGAGGTGGCTGGGTTTCTACTCTGCACCTCCAGTGGAGCCTTAGGAGCACTTACTTATCTGGCTATGCTTGGGGTGGTCCTGCAGCCCTCAGGAGGGACCCAGTGTAATCAGCACGCTGAGAACATATTTAACACACAGCCAGTTGGATCAGGCCTGCACAAACATGGATATGACTCCCTCAAAATTTGCTCATTAGCACTATGTACCACTTATCGCAATAAGTGGAGGGTACCCACCCTCAGCAAAAGCTGGACCAAAGCTCAATTAGTTAAATATATATATGCCTGTATATGTATTGTCCGGGTTTGAGCGACACAGGACTAATTTCTATTCTAATACTTGGGAAAACTGCACTTTTAGAAGACTCCAGTGTCTGAATTTGTGAAAATAGTTACTTTACAGCCAGCTATGGTGTGTGGGTCTCAAGGTCTCAGTGTTTTCGAGCTTGACAGGTGTGGGATGAGGAGGAGCAAGACCCAGGCACTTGACCCAAGCTAGCCAACAGGATTATTTCATACCATGAACGTCACATTCAATATAAATTAGAAAGTTTCTGTGAAGTTCTATCTCTCCCTTAATGGCTGCCATCCTGAGAACTCCTCGTCTGAGTGCCAGACTCCTGAGGCCTTCCCTTTCTCCTGAAGCCATAGTGCTTGCTGTGTCTGACATTTTCTGTCCACTGCTGGGAGTGCACAGCTTCCCACTGATAGAATTGGCTGAGTATAATCTTTGCATATTCTGTATTGTTGTCAGGATCAATATTGGTTCTTTAGTGCTGTTAATTATCTCAGATGTTAATTATCTAATCTTATTCTATTAAATCTGTTTATACTTCAGCTCCCAGGTGGGGTCATCAGGTGATAGAATGATTGTCTAAAAGACAACAAATTGTTATGGGTCTCTCAAACCATAACAGTATATATGCATATGTTTGTTGTTTATTAAAAAAGAAGCTAGAAATGATCGTTGGTGCAGATACCAAGACCAGAACTCTTTCCTTCCAAACAAATGCCCTGACCACTGAGACAGAGGTTAGCTCTGTCCTGGGCTTACTGCACGTTACTTGGCTTTCCTCAACCTGAGGGAAAAACTGAGCTTGTGTCTGACCTCCTTGGCCAGGTTGTCCCAGAACGGTCGTGGCAGGAGGCGTATATCAATGCAGTACTACACGGACATCTGACATCCCACTGTCGCTGTTCCTCCAGGTTCATGGATAAAAGTCTCTCTGGAAGCCAGGATGGCTGGAGGATTCCATGGGACATGTGGCTCTGAAGACATGAGATCAAGTCATGCTGGGCTCAATAGCGCTTCTAGCATGCTGGTCCCACAGCGCAGCTCTGAATCACTGCCTGGACCTCAGCAGTAGGTTCCCAGGACATGTAGCTGGGGTATCTTGCTGTCCAGGGTCTGAACGCGAGGAGGTGGGCAGCAGGTTTTCCTGCTGCCATCAAGCATGAAAGCTCCTAATTTCCAAAAAGGAAAGATCAAATTGTGTGGTTTCAACATTTGAAAGTAGGGAAGAGGGGGAGCATAGTGTAAAATGAGGAAATTATAGTCTTGTTGCACGTGTGGGTCAATCTGCTTGTTTGCTTTCAAACACTTAATTAGAAAAGAAAAGGACACATTAAATTTTTTCATTGATTCCAAGCCAATGTGTTCTTCCATTTTCAGTGGAAGTTTGGAGAAGTTCAGGTGACAAGTTTGAACCATAGCCACATGGATTGAAGTCTGAGGGTTCTGCCACCTACAAGGTCAGTTATCAGACATAGCATAGTGTCATTATTTTTCTAGTAGAAATGGGCCTATTTACTTGGGGACCTTGGCTTTGTGTGTGTATCTGCAGTGTCATTGATATATCTGGTGTTTGTCTCTGCAATCAGGTTTTTTTGCTAGTTTTGGTCTAACAAATACGCCTACTGATAGCTATGGTGTCCACTGTCCTGTAGCAGGGAAACAGGTAATGTTTCTCAGTTTGCTAAATCTGTCTCCCCATGTGCATACTACCGCTTCCTTTGTTGCTTCTTTAGTGCAGCAACATTCATACCAGTATAAAATAGGAAAGCATCAAACTTTCCTAGTGCAGGCAGAGACCCGCACACAATGACTAAACTGGATTTGTCCAAACTTTTGCCATTTCATTCTCTCAGATGTTTTGTGGGGAAGTTGTTTGTGCTCTGACAAACAAACTATTGTGTTTGTTTGTTTGTTTTCTTTTTAAGTGTTAGATATTTTAAAAAGTTCATTTTTATGCTCCAATGACTACACAAATTGCTACTATCCGTTAGTATTTGCCTGGAGGATTAGGGCTAACATTTAGAATAATGTACCCGGCATGTCTCTTTGATTATTACAGAACTGCCACATGAAGTATTATTTGGTGGCAATTTTATGATGTGCCCAAGTGGAATAAAATGCCTATTTTATTAAAAAAAAGAATGCACCCAAGGACAGAGCAATGGGACTCTGCTACAAATATTTTGCAATAGGACACATTCTCATGAAGTGATTTAGTGTCTCAGCTGGGATTTAACTCCCAGGGAGAATTCCAGAATTGTCACTTACTGACACTGGTTTATTTTCAGTGGAGAATGCTGACTTCTCAGAAAAGGAGGAGGGGAGTGAAGAACCGTCTCGTTTGTTTTATCCCTGTGTTTGGTGGGTCAGGGCAAAGTTATTTGGGGGCAATTCTGCTGCATTCCTTGTCAGATACTCATTCCTCAAGTGCTGAGCAGGGAATTCTATTGCATTTACTTGGGGCAGTTGAAAATAATAAATTGTGTTTGAGAATAGGAGATGCATTTTATGTCTCTTATAAACTTCGCCCTCAAAGATCTCCATCACGTGTGCAAATGCACCAGCAATCCTGTTAACATCTGGCAAGCAGCAAACAGGGAAAAACCCACCAGTTTTTAAAAAATCTTTAGCTTAATAGCCCAAAGCAAGTTTTTAATTAGGGTTTTTTCCACCCTTATTTTGTATAGGCCTAAAGAGATCAGCAACTTCTTAGTTAGAAAATAGCTGCTTCCACTGACAGTTCCAATTATAGTGTAACTACAACTACTGGACTATCTTGTTTGAATGGAATTGTCATTGCTACATTTTGAAAAACTGGATTCTTAAGCTTGACAAGAGTGGTACTTGCAGGACTGTGTGTGGCTACATGTCTGCAGTCAGCACATGCCAGTAGGAGACATAAAGCTAAATGACTCCTTGAATTTTAACTGGCATGGAATGTAAATCAGGTAAGTAATAGGCAGAAACACTCATTTCTTGAGAGCTATGTTCAGAACTGTAAACCATTTGAGTTCTAATTAACAAAACAGAAAAAGCCACTTTCAGCATTATTTTCCCATAGGAGGATTTTTGTTAATGATAAAACGTGTTATGACTATTTCTCTTGTATGTAGGTCTGTCCATGTATACACATGCATAGGAACAGAGGAAATTGATCCATTTCTTCTGTTTTTAAATCATGCCTGAGAAGAAGCCAAATTCTAATGTATAAAATAGTCACACAAATGTGACACACTGTATTTTGTTTTGATCTGCTAGCAATGGCTGTCTGTACTTCATTTCTTGATGAGAAATCCAACGTAGAGTTCAAACATACTTTGAAAATTTTCAGTATTTGTTACATTTTCTAAGAAGCTGTCCATGCTTCATGCTCAGAAAATTCAGAGATTATTTAAGGGTGCTTTCTCACATGATAGAAAAGGCTTTTCAGATGGATGACCTGTTGCATCTCAGGGGCCCCGAAGATTGCCAGTATCTATTTTACTTGTGTGTGTGTCCCTCACTGGTACCCAGAACTATCCATTCCTTTCTTTTCAGTGAACTAATGTTTAACTTTAAGCCCAGTATGGGTATGGCAGGGCTCAGGCTGGACGCCCTCCTGAGTGACACACCCCGCCATGTGTGAGGTAATACGCTGCAGTGGTGCTGCTCTAACAGGAGTGGCAGGCTGTGACACGCAGGTGGATATTTCTGGCAATCCTAACCTGTCATATCAATATGTAAAGTGTCTGACGATTTCTCTTTACATAGCAATAGTTTCTCATGATTTTAAAAGAATTTACTGACAACATGAAGATCAATTAAATGCATTTTAAATGTAATATAATTGTGAAAATCTATGGGCAAGATTATCTCTTGCATCTGTCCTTGAAAGGGGTCTACAGAAAGGCATGATTTGGGTTTCTCCATCTGCCTTGTCTTCCCTTTTCAGCCCTGTAGACAGACTCTCTTCTCTCCCTCTTGTACTGCTGCACAGGGACGGCAGAACTGGTGACTGCATGGTGGAGTGCAGGGAGGTTCGTGAAGAAGGGCAAAAGAAGGTGGGGGGGAGTGGGGACTGAAGGAAAGTGAGGGTTACTTCCACTGCCTGCAACCCTCTGTCTTGTGAGACAGGAAGTGTTTTGAGAGGACCCCAACTTCTTGAATGTGTTTGACTTCTCTAAAGGCTCCTGAGAGAGTAAGGGAGAAATAGAGCAGACCTGCACATCCCTACCTAATGAGAGACTTGACCTTGATCTTGGGGGATGTCTCAATTTCAAGTCTCCCTTGGGCAGCTTAAAGATGCTGGGAAGTCTAGTGCACAGGTGTAAGGGGTTTTGGCTTTTGGGTTTTGGAGTAGGTAAATTCTAAACTAAATTCCAGCTAAGCAAACCACTTGGGTACATGAATGGTATCTTTCTTCCTTGAAGGTGAATGTGGACATAAACACTCTGATTAATCAGAAGCTAAATTGTCACAAAATTAGTCAGTGATGCTCTTGTTTCACTGGAAAGGAATGTGGTACGACCACTTCAATGTATACTGTCATACACTGCGTAACTGATGGACTGGAACTGCTTAGAGTCAAGTGCTTAATAACTGCAGAGCTTAAAGTAGCAGAATGCAACAAAAGTATTTGGGAGCTGCAGTTCTTGGAAGAAAACACTCCAGTGTGTCTGTGTTTAGGCAATTTCTTCTTCCTTTCCTCTCACCCTCCACAAGGTTCTGCTGTGATAACTGCGAAGCACCTCTCTCCTTCATTGTCTGCTGCCTCTGCAGGGCCTTCTGAGCACCCAGATCTGGCAGGTATATCCGTGTCGAGTCACAAAATATGGGGGACTTTAATCAGGACATTCTAAAGGTCTTAGCAGATGCCAAGCAGACATATTCGGAATTGCCAACACCTTTATTTTTATCTTACTCAGTTTGTTTTTAAGCTTGAACATGTGTGTACACTAAGATTAGAACTATTTGCATGCCAGGTTTCAGAGTTCAGTTATTTTTGAGTTAACTCCATAAAACTAAAAATTAAAAAAAAAGAAAGTGGGTGGCATTTGATCAGAAGAAGAAGGGGAGATGATTTTAGTTAAGTCAGAAATAGAAGACAATTTTTCTTTCAAATTGCTTAATAAAACAAAGAAAAGGCAGAGCTATGCACGGAGATAAAGCACAGGAAAATCTGATTTCCTGAATAAAGTATTCTCTCTTCACTTCCTCCCTTCTCCAAATGTAAAAATTAATCTAATTTCTGTATCCATGAGAGCTGGTCCTTAAAGCCACATATGGGAGGTCTGCTGCACAAGGAATCTGCAGTATTTCAAGGGAAGTTATGGCCAACTGCACTAATACCCATGCTTCTACACCAACGCTTAGCTTTTTTTTTTATTTTATTTTTCCAGTTCCCAGTTAGCTTGAAGTGCATTTGAATCAAATATCCAACTAAACTTTTCTTATATGTAAGATATTTAAGGGGTACATTCCACATGCCTTGCAGTTAACATCTGCTTGCAGACGTAGGTTGTATGTTTGTGCGTGTAAAAACAGGGTTTTCCACAAAATTAATAGATTGCTTGATAAGACTACTGATCGCACAATCTAGCTTTATAAAGTCCAATGGCTATTAATTCTCCTTAGTGTCAATCATGAATTTATGGCATTTTTATATGTGAAGGTCAGAAACAGGAAGAAATCTTCACTGAATTTAGAGAAACAGTAAAGCCACTCTTTGTGCCTGCTACTGCGTTAGCCGGAGCGCAGTTACAGACAAGACCCTGTATCTTTCTCTTGGTAGAAAGGGGTCTCAATTTCTATCTGACTATTAAAAGCAGTGGTCCAGATGCAACATCTGGCTCAGGAAATCCCTAAACTGCTGATTGTCGGAAACAGAGAGGATATTTGGGGGGGGACGATAGGGAGTGTGTGGAGTGGGAATCACTGACACACCCTATTCTTATGTTCTTTTCCTAAGCAGCTACCTCTGTCTGCTGGCAAAGGCAGGATATTGGGCTGGATGCATCCTTCATCTGACCCGGGATGGCAGTTCCCGTGTGTTTGGCGGGTGGAGTGGGGTGTGGCTGCAAATCTCCATCTTCCAGGGTCTGAAGATTCCAAATATGACTTTCCCCTCCTGCCTAAAGCTTTATGGCTGTAGTGCTTTATCTATCATCTGTTTTCCCCAAATCCTTTTTACAGCAGAAGTGCAGCATAGGGGGAGGGGGAGAGTTGCCCCCCTCTTCAAGGGCTGAGTATTTTTATGTGTTTATGTATTTATTTTGGCTTTGATGGAGATTCTCCCCCCTCCCCCC
>NW_009647419.1:2784850-2791688 GCF_000708025.1 Charadrius vociferus
CCCCCCCCACTGAATAGGGAATTCAGAGAAGTGACATCATTTTTAATCCTTGACAGTTTATGGGCTTTGAAAGAGATTCTGAGCAATTAAGATGCCATTTTAATAGTTCTTTCAAGTGAAATCAAGTGAGTAATTAAATAAAATTGAATGAGGACCATGTCAGGCCACCCACAAGCTCTCATATCCGCTACAAATAAATGAATAAGCCAGGGTGGGGGACAAATGCTGTGTGCCTAAGTGGTCCTATTTATGTATTATTGGGTGACTCTAGGAATGAGGCTTTCAGCTGAAGATTTGTTTTGTTTGTACAATGTTTCCAAGCAAGAACATGCAAGATTGTCAATTGCTATTCAAGCAGCAGTAACTTTCCTGTCTTTTTAAATTCTATATGGTGGTATTAATGCCATTGTTTTGTATAGATGGCCTACCGTAAAAGTCACAGAACATGAACAGGATTTTTTATATTAAACGCTGGATTCAAATTTCTGCTGCCTTGTTATTTATATGATAAGATATGGACGCTTTTTGAAAGTTGCTTTAGAGCGCAAACATGGGTATGCTATTACACATGCTTTGCATTCATTTTGCACAGATAAAAAAAGCAAAGTGCAGGCAAAGGAAAAACAAGTGCTTTTGAGATGTACAGTACGATAACTAAGTAGGTATTGATGAAAAGTGATATCTCTCTATTGTATATCAGTTCATTTTCTCAGGCTTTTTTCTTTAAGCTTTTCCACTCTTACATGTTAATTTTTTTGCCAGGATTTCTCACTACAATTAGAAGTATTAACCAGAAACTATATTTCCAAAGTGTATTCTTTGTACTGTGTAGCTGGGGTGCCTAACCCTGTCTTAGATCTACGCAAAATGTCGAGAAAATATTGACAACTGAAAAATGTCCCTATTGAAATTAAGACAGAAATATTAATATGATGACATTCGATAACAGTTTTGAAAACTTGACTTGCCTGTAGAGGCATTACTTTTCCTGAAATGAACATGAGGGTAGGCAGTGGTTTGATACAACAGCCAAAATAATCTCATCATATTTCACATACGGATTCACAGAAAACCTCATATTATTCCTCAATAATTTTCTCTGTAAGATACCTTCTGGGCACAGCTGATGGAGTGGGTACGAGGCAGCACTCCTTGCTCACCCCACACAAACTTGTTTTCCCTTCATCTTGTCGGTGTGTTGCAATCAGCTGACCATCGCTCAGTGCCTGTAGGTGCTACCGTAGTACAAATACATACTTGCCTTTTTCTTCCTCTCCTAAAACATGGTTTTCTGTTTTTACTGTGAATCTGGGACAATGCAGGCCCCCTCTGGTGGTCAAAACAACATCTGTACAATTGTATGGGATTTCACTCTAAAACTGTTTAGCTGAGGGGCCAAAATGTCTGCAGTCATATGACCATCGTTAGTTCATTTCTAAGAAAACCACTGGAATGAGCCAAAACTGGAGGAGAAAAATGCATAGGAGAGGTGTTCCAGCGTGTGTCAGGTCCCAGGAATGCGATCGGTGACAGTGACAGTTGCACACAGAGAGTACCTGCAAAATTCATTGCACCGATTCTCCCTGCCTGGCTGGCACACAGGGGTAGGGACAGTGCTTGGGATGCCAGGACTGGGCCCGCTGTTGGAGAGAAGACAGACCATTAGGGAGAAATAGGAAACAAACTCTTATTGCTAAGAAAAAAAATACCTGCTTAATGTCATGGGCTGCTCCTTCTCTGATCACTGGAGAGCTCGGGGATACTGGGTGCAACATGTCAAAGTACAGAAAGCAAGTATAGGTTGATGTACTGGTTTCTATGGCTCCCTTTTAATTTGGTAGAGTGGGGCTCATGATAACAAAAATATTTGGACTCACACAGAGGATTATGAATAAGATATGCAACTCTTAAATTTAGAGGAAGACTCTCCTAATCCCTTTCCCTTTCCGTTTTCCTTTTCCTCTAGTACGTTTGCATGTGAAAAAGTGGCATTTCCCTTTGCTGTTGTGGGGATGTTTGGTGGTGTCCTCTCTGGCAAGTTATTTCAACAATGTCTGACTTCCTGGAGGTCAAGATGGTTTCTGAAACTGCCAGGAAAACCAAACAAGGTCTAGAGATCACTATGGCATCTTTAAAAGCAACTATCAGTGATATCATCAGGAAGATAATCCAAATGGCTGTCCAAAATCAGTCTCAGAGTCACTAACTAGGGCTTCTCCTTCCCTGCTGAAACTGGCTGATTCTCAGACGTTGCACAAGCTTCCACTGGCATTTCTTAACCTGTCCCCTTAGCCCTCAACTTGACTTTCTGTCTGCTGCCTCCCAGCAGCAACACATACCATCCGCCACTCAAAGGATAAAAGAGTCCTGTCAACACAACAGCTGACCAAGAGAAAGAGTAATTCACCAATGTGTTTATTCGCTGAAGAGCACTTGATCAATTCTATCAATGGTGACAAAGAGGATTTAATAGTACCATGCAATAATTCTGCTGGTTTTTTTAAACCCCACTAGCCACAATAATGGCTGCTGAAGTGCTCATCATTGTCATGTGATTCTTATTAGCCTGTTCTTAAGGAAACTGAGAAAGAGGGATTGTGATGCTTCATAAAAATACATTTAATATTATTTAAGGGTTTATAATTGAGAGTGTTGGTTTCCCAGAATCCCCTGCTTTTCTTCATCTGCATACCTGTGGACTGCAAAAAATGGTTCTGTGCCATAATGCACTGCAAAGTTTTAAAACTCTGCTAGCAGGGGTCATCCTGGCCAAGGTTTTCTGAATTTTTTTTTTTTTTTTCTGTAGTAAGTCTGAAGGTCCTGCACAATTTTCTGGTATGCGTACACTGTCGGCAGCTACACGCCACCATCAGGAAAGAGGCGAGCTGCCAGGGTAGCTGGACAGCTTAGAGTTTAGGGTATACTTTTTATTCAAGTTTATGAATTCCTATGTCATAAATAGATATTTCCAAAGTAGAAAGTTAGAAATGGGTATGAGGATTTTTATTTGCTCTTTTCAATATAGCAAAAAGAATGAATAATTTTTGATGAGATTTCTTTTAGTTCTACAGCTACAGCCATTCACCATGGGAATAAGCAATACTTGTGCACAGGGTTGTGCAGAGGAGAACGGAATTTATGGCTGCCTCAAGCTTTCTTTTTCAAAATGCCAAATGCTGGATTATATTCAAAAGAGTTTGTTCACATTAAACAACGAGGATACTATTCATAAGCAACCTTCAGAGTCTTCTTCCTTTGCTGAATTGAACAGTTGTTATCAAAGTCTTGTTACTCATGTATCAGTCTCTGAACACATCAATCCTTAACTTTCTTTTTGATGAGCTAAGTAGTCTGAATTCGTGGTCTTTCTCATATGTGACATTTATTTTCCAAGTGGCTCGCCAGCAGCGCTTAAGCTACATGAAATGCAAGCAGTTAAGGTGCAATCTCATGCCAGGACCATGGCATGCTTACAGAGGGAGGTAAGTCACCCGCCCATCTTCTATTATGGCCTTACGTGATCTGTCACTTGGTGAGCAGTGGTACTCCTGGGGGACCAATGCTGTCTTCTACTGATCATTCCTGGAGTTCCCCTTTCCTGGCTTTTGATCAAACGAAGATTTTGGTACATGAGTTATAGGACAAGGAAGATCGGTCATGTTCATGCTAATCACTGTTGTGGCTTTTCTCTGAAGTTTCTATAATTTATCATGATCCTTTTCTAACTGCACAGTATTCTAACAGTAATTGCTCAGGATTGCATGCAGACATACGATAGCCGTCCTACTTGATATACCCTTGGGTATATGCTTGTGTATCTAAGAGCAGAATTGTCTCTTTTAGCAGTGTGTCACATTGGGAGCTCCTGTTCAGCTGACAAAGCAGCATGACTCCAATATGCTTCCAGCCACCTAAAGCTCATGAAAGAGATCCCTTTTTTTTCCTAGATGCAGTTAATCATGAAGGGAAACAAGATTACATTGAGGTCTTTTAAACCCTTTTTTTTCCTGGGGACCAGCTTCATTCCTGTGCCCCAGAAACAAAGAGCTGAGGTATGAATTGCTAAATGTCTGAAAAGACCCATTCTCTTCCTTTGTTCAGGAAACGTACAACAGATGCCAGCAAAGGTATTGAAAGAACTTTTGGTATGGGCATGCATTCCTTTGACCGGGTGCTTGCATGTAAGAAAGTTTATATAATTATAATAGTAAGAGCTGATATTTGAACACTATCCTTGGTGCAAACTACAAATTAAAGTTGAACGGGACTACCCTATTCATCCTGCTGCTGATACTGACAGCTGCTCCAAAATGCTATTCAAAAGATTGGGAAAAAAGTGCTAAGAAAAATACATGATGCAAGCGAGCTGCGGGCATCCACGCTGCTATGAGGTCCCTAAGTACTCTAAGATAGTATATTCGTGTGACTGGCTAAGATTCTCCATCCTTCTTTCTCATTACTACTGCTGGCAGCTCCCCAGGCTCCTGCCAGGGGAATCCAGCCTCAAACTGCTGTGTGTCGTAGGCCCAGCCGCCTGAAGATCAGAAGCTGATGAAGACGTCGGGTCATGATCAAGAGGTAGAAAGAACTAAGTGAAGAATTTCACAGACACACACAAGGGTGGTGCTGAGGAAGAGGGGATAGAGACAAACAGGATTTTTCACATAGGAAGAGCCTGGTTTACCTGAGGACAGAAAAGGAAGATGAGCTGGTAGATCTAAACAAAATCAGCCAGGAGCTGGGCCATAACATAAGGATGCTCCTCCATAGCAGCAAGAAAATGGAGGCAGAGGAGCATGCGCAGGCTTCACTGCTTCATTACAAACTCCCTCATAGTGCTCTCTACTTGGCAGGTTCCTGGCTCACCCCGTGTGCCAGAGAATTTTCCTGGCTAAAGCAGTCCACTGGCAGATGCTCCCCCACCTCAGACCCAGAGATACCATCTCCCAAACAGCCTGCATGACTAAGAGGAGGCTGACTATATTATCATTACAATATCCTGAAAAATAAAGATAGGGAAGATGGTTACAGGAAAAGCTTTAAATGTTGCCATGCTTGCAGGAACAGAGCGCTTTATTGTGTGAGGTTACTTATAGTCAGATTTTCCCGTAAACTGAGACTAACAGAAGAGGCTTACTTCAAACCCTCAATCTGCAATACAAAGGTAGGGAAAAGTAAACCATAACCCACTATTAAAACCACATTTGGTAAGCATCCTCTCTAGGGTCTCCATGGGCTCATAAGGCTGCAGGCCAGAGTGTACTGTGTATCCCAGCCATGGTGCGCGCTGGTGCATGCTCAGAGCCATTATTTGTGGCTTTTGGGCCCGGGCAGAGCCACTGCCTCAGTGGAGACATCTTTTCTCAGCCACGATGGCAGGACGGCTTTCTTCCTGTCTGTCTGTCCTCTTTTACAGGGCACTAGAATACAACATGGTGCTAAGGGGATTATGTCATGTTTTCCCCCTTCCTGCTGCCTCCTTCCCACTCCTAAGGTCACTTAGTTAATATTTCTATTGTATACTTTAATTAGCACGTTCCTGGCTGCAAGCTACCTTCTCCCGTTCCTGGCCTCTTTAAAACACAGCAGTTTATATAATATATATTATTTTTAAAATGTTAATTGTGCAATGACCTTTTAGGATTTGTAATGTTTAGCTTGCTGTGACCTTTGCACAGGATCTGCCCGTGACATACACGCAGCAAACACTGGCTTGTGGCGGCAGGCTGCCAAAACTCCATGGTCTCTCAGCACCTTGTCCCCTGCTTCCAGTTTGTTAGATTTCTGGGGAACCCTGCCACATGCATTAATGCAGCAAAACCCTATTTGTATCTGTGCCTTAACACCTATCCTGTGGTGTGCCAAACTGAGACTAAAAGGTTGCCTTTAATCGGCGGCTAAGGGAGTCTGTATTTATGGCCCAGTGGAGTCTGAGAATAAGGCCCAATGAACTGGAGCAGAGGTTTCCATTTCTCATGAGGGCTGCTCAAGAGGACCTTGCATACCTAGAGGGGGCTCACCAGCCCCTCAAGGCAAGAAGTGCCTCTGGTGACCTTCTATTGCTATAAACTCTGGACTCCTACACTTAGCCACACTGGTGGGTGCAGGCATCAGCGAGCCCACTGACCCAGCTCGCTCCGCTTCAGTTACCACCCATGAAAAACTAAAAAGCCAATGACTATCCCAGACCTAAGTAAGGTGGGATACAGGTGGGATCTTATCTGTAAAGTGAGTACCTATTGAGAGATATCAATGATAAAGCAATCATGACAATGACAGCTACATAATTTCACAATGTCAACCTAAGCATGCAGTGACAGAGGCAGGTCTCAGAGGAGGGTAACATCTGGCAGGGGAAAAAAGAAAAAACAACAGTGAGCAGCTGGGAAGGTGCCCAGGAGCTTCAGTCTCTGACCCAGTTCAGCTGCAGATACAGCAACACACCCAGGCAAAGCCTCATTAGCAGCTTTATAAATTTCTGCAATATCTGGGTGTTGTCTGAAGGTTTCCCTTGAGCACGCCCACGCGATCTGAGCCTCAGTCAGTACGGCTATAGAATACACAGGAAAAAGTAACAATGCTTCTTTTTAAGAAGCAGATATCAGCATCTGAAATAAGTCACTGTGCTTGACTTAGCCAAACCAAATTCCTGACGTCTGGAGTTTTGTCTATCTAGTTGATAGCAGGATTAGATACAATATGCCTGAATATACTGTGCGACCATGCGAAACCAAATAGTGCCGCAAAGATAATTGTGGTTTAATTAATACAGTCTGCTGCTCCATGCTCCACCAAGTTTTTGATTATTTGTCCATCTTTAAATTTTATACAAAGCATT
>NW_009647419.1:2791718-2807652 GCF_000708025.1 Charadrius vociferus
ATTTTCAACAAAGCGTTCCTGCACAGTCGGATGCCTTCAGAAAAAGAAGAAAAAATGTATCTTCCTTTCCATTTTGGAAGTTTGGCTTGTTTTCAAGCCATTTCATTCAATAAAATATATTTTTTGGTTTATTAACAACACATTGGGCATGTCCAATTTTCAAAACTTTTTGAGATTCAAAATTTCTGTGAATTTCATAAGTAAAGAACATTAAATATTTTTACACGTGACATAAAAACCTAAAGGAATTTGGAAAACATATTTTAGTTAAGAACATGAACATGTTTCTGAAATACTAAGTTTACTTGTTAACTTTTTTCAACAATTTCACTTTCATGTGTAAAACTCCAGCTTTTAAAAATCTATCTCTCTCAACTCCAAGATGGTACTTTTGCCTGCTCACAGCAGTTGACACTGATTTTTTTTCATGGTTATTTGGTGTAAAAGACTAAAAATAAAAACATATTGTTCTGAACATTGTGGACAACTTTTCCAGACGGGGAAAACAGAGGGTTTTATGACTTAGGAAAGCAGAGTTCCCAGAGGGCTGGTCTGCTTTTCTTCCACTCTTCCCTTTAGGATTTTCTGAAAACATTTCACTTTACTTTTGACTGTGCAGTACATTTATAGCCTCTTATTTTTAGGGTTTTGTGTGTACCTCCCACGTGCATGTTCCAGCCCTGCCTTCTGCCTGCTTTCCCATGCACACGGAGGTATCACAACATACTTGTTTATGTTCATTCACTCAAACGTGACCAAAGATTCAAAGTGGTGGGGGCGCCTGGTTTTGGTTTTCTTCTTCTCAGCTGCTAGGCAGAAATTTGCTCTCTGTTTATAATGGGTTAGGCTGAGTGTTCAGTCTCCAGGAGGGAGCAGTGCTGGAGCAGCAGCCCTGGGAAGGAGGGGAGCCCTGGGAGGTGCCCGCTTCAGCCTGGGGTGTTCTAGTGGGCAGGAGTTTCAAGGAAATGGATATCTCTTCCCATCAGCTCCCAGGGGTATCCCCCAACCCTCCCATCATTTCCCAAAGCAAAAGCTAAGTAGAAGCAGTGCAGCAAGGTCTGAAAGGGTGAGACATGCCTTTGTCCGCTCCCTTGTTATCCTGAACAGCTGGGTTAGAGCCACACACAACCCACGGCTGTGAATGGCAATATTAACTTTAGAAAGAAAATCCTATTTTTGATTGGCTGTTACAGCTGTTTGATGGCACAGCTTTCCAGCAACTCAGAATTTCTCTGTAAATAGGGAATCGTTACAAAATAGGGATCAACAATGTTATACGAAAACTGAGATTTAAACTGGGATAGCCAAATATACCTTCTAGTTGCACCTAAATTAATAATCTAATTTTGAAAGGAAATCAGAACCTAGCAGCTGCTGGCTTTCTTTAAACTGTTTTAGAAAGAGTCAGATTGTGGGCTTTTGAGTATTTGGATGTATATGCTATAAAAAAATTGATAGCTTATTCTTAGAATGTATTTCATTGTTGATTTTTTTTTGATCTAGCAGTCTAACTGGTAAACATACAAATGCCTTAAAACTTAAACCACATAAGAAGTATCTTGTACTCAACAGAGGGGCCCAGTGTGTATTTCTTGTTCAACACATGAGCCGTGATGAGATTAATTGTCAAGTAACTGTATGCTTCTCAATATTTTATGGTTTTTTTAAGCTGATAAGCTTCACTGACAGACTAAACTCTCTAATATTTGGTGTTTTCTAAAAAGCTGTTTAAGTGTGTTGTCTTTCTCTAATTATTTAAGCCTTGATTCCATGGTATTTAAATGTTTTGTTAAGATGATGTTATTTAAATGTTTTGTTAAGGCTGATGCTTAGTTATTTAACTGATGAATCTGTTAGTCTGCTTAATAATTCTTAAACATCCCACCTTTGTTAGTGGTTTAAGACAAGAACATTGTCTACACTTCTGTAAAGGAAATTGATGTTTTATATTAACAATTTCAAGGTTTTAGGAAGTACAGTGGATATATAGTCTTTCGCTTACATCCAGAACTGGGATCTTCTAATACATAGTCCTGTATTAACATAGCATTGTTATTAATCCATAGGTGATGTGCCAATAGACTTGCAGTTAACTCAACATACCTGTTATCCACACAGGAAAGGCCCCAAACTTTGCTAAAATGGAAAGAAAATTCTGACACCAAAAGCAGGGAGTTGATACGAAGTGGTGACGAATAAATGGAGGGCGGAAATTAAAAGAGGGTGTCAGCCTTACGAAGATGTGGTGGGGCAAAAACTCTTGATGTACCTCTGCACCATGGATGATGGGGTTGCTCCTAACAACGCGGCTGGCCCATTTAACGCTGGGATCCTGCCTTATGGTCCATTTTGTTCTTGTGTAATGATAGGAGCTCGCCTTCCTGTTCTGTTAAGCTTTCATTTACCCGGGCACGGAGAACTGGACTATAAATCTGTGAATATTTCCAGTACAGGGCAGGAACAGGGATAGACGTCTATGTGGAAAAATTTTAGTACTGCAAAACTCAGGCACTCAAAATAGGTAACTCCATCTGCCTGCACACCCTTAATGCACATCTTGCCAGATGCAGCTGGATGCTGCACCTCATTTTTATTCCAGTTCCCCCAAATTCAAAGGACAGTTAAGAGATGCCCAGATTTTTTGCTGGATCAAAACTTGAGTGTACGAGGTGGAGAGTGTTCCCCCCTTTCCTCCCTCCCTGAATGCATTTTCCCTTACTGTCCTGGAATTTTCAGAAGTGCGTCCCCTCCTCCTTACACAGTGTCCCTCTCCCCTTAGCCTTCCCTCTGACCCCTTGCACCGACCTTTCCAAGGCTGTGTGTCTCCCTCTCCTTTATTTCTGCTTACGGTTGTACTGTGTGAGTAGGCTGTGTTTGGGTGCAGTGGATGTGCTGTGCCCCAGGGCTGTGGTGGGAGGGTGCTGCCACACTTAAGGCTGAGCCCCCATGCCCAAAGCACAACCAGCTGCGCCTGCAGGACATGTGGGAACCCTGTGGGGCTTTCAGCCACCGTAAATGGCTGCACGCTTGAAGTCCACTGGGGCTAATTAAACCCTTTTCCAGCACACCAGAGGAAAAAAATAAGTAATATCCGTCAGCCTCTTGCCACCCAAACTGCAGCATGCATTAGAAAGGCCAGTGTCGGCTTTGCTTTCCGTGACTTTTCCCCTGTGTGAAACAGGGGTGCAGCTGTGCCAGTGTGCTGAAGTCTATAAATGAAAAGTGTTGCATAGGTGTGAGTATTATTAGCTGCTTAATGGAACTAGACAGCATTAGAAATGAACCTGAGGCAGACAGTGAGCTAGAGCAGTGTCAGTTTAAACCCAGATAGCTGAAGTTTTTGATGGGAAAAAAAATAATTGGGTGTTGCCTTCCTGTAACTCTGTCAAAGGCTTCTCTCTGGTAGAGTCAAATGCAACAGAAACCACTGAGGTCCTGCAAGGCTACAAAGATCACTTTTTGGTTCACATTTTTCAATGCCTCTTGCCAAAAAAAAAGGCATTTTGAACTGCCGAGCTGCTTTCGCCTCCTCTTAGAGCTTTGCAGAGAGATTTCCTGACAGGCTAGTATGTCCTCTCATACTACTGGCAGCCCTGTGCCCAGTGCAATCACCCCAGACTTTCCTTGGGTCTAGATGACAAGGTCAGTTTTGCACACCAGGAAAACAGAGGGATGACTTCCCATCAAGAAATAAGCTTAGAATGATCATGTCACCAAGAGCTTTCTGCCTTACCAACTGCTCACTGATGAGTGGCCATATGCAGAGGTGGCTGGACTGTGATCCCTGCAGTGTTATGGACAGAAACCCTGTGAGACTAAGCAGAGAAAAACTTTGGGGTTTTCTAAGTGAAGTTCTCTGGGCTGAAGAGCATCAGGATGTGCACGGTTATACAGCATATATGGCAACTGCACCAAGCCCAGGAAATTTTCTTCTAACAGGGACAAATGTGGGGTTTTTTTCCCCTAGCTTGCTATGTTACTTTTTGATAGAGTCCCCATATCCCTTTTCCTCTGACTCTGTAACACCTCATAAAGCAAAGTGCTTGGTTGACTTGGTGGTTTATTACAATGAAACTGGTATATGTAACCTGGAGATTTTTTTAGAAAGCCTGTTTGTTTGTTTGTGTTTTAGTGTTCCACCTGCGGCTTCTGAATCCACAGGCTACTATGGCATTTCCACCAAATTTCAAAGTTTTGGCCCCAAATGCCAGTGGGTAAGTTGTGCCTAAGCTTTAATTTGAAGATTATTTTTTTTTTACAGTATTATAAGTAACAGCTATATTCAGAAATAATACACTGAGTACTTTTCTACAGTACCTAGACAGGTAATATCGTACCAAAAAATCTGTACTGATTTTTCCTAAAGAACTTGGAAACAAAACAGTGTGGCCATTGTATTTCAAACATTAGAGCGATTGTTCAGTACATGTGGTGCAACCCTAAATTTCTGTCAGAATACAGTGCCAACTCTGAGTCCCTGTAAATTACAATACTATGGGCATGGGCAAGTTTAAACAAGTGCTTTCCTATCTCCAGGTTATATAGTCATATTTATGTATATGGTTTGGAAAAGCCAGACAACACTCTAAAGTGATAAAAGGGAACCTAAAACGTGCTCATTTTTCACACCATTGTACTTTTAAAACAAAGCAAAACCTGTTATGGGGCTTGGATTTTTCCTCTAAGTACATTGGCATTTGTTATATATAAATCCTAATGATGTTTATTCTTGTATACCATAAAACCTGTAGGTAGAAAAAAGAGACCTAGTAAAACAAATATAGATAAATAAAGAACAATTCATTGCCTGCAGTTGAAAGTGGTTTGTGCTATAGTTTTTGTTAGTCCAATATACTCATAAACCTGTGACTCTAAACATCTTTAAATTACAGGGTTAGGCCGCCAAAATATTAGTGTAACTCCTTTTGCATTCAATGGGCTACTTAGTGGCTTAGCCAACTACTGAAGGTCAGGAGAATATAATTCATCTGCCACAATGGCTAGACATCACCAGCTACACTTCTTGAGATATCCTGGAAAATGAAACTGTGAAAACATTCCAAACGCTTCAGTGGGATTATTGTCTATGACAAGATCCTCTCAGACAATACACAGACCTTTGTGCATGTATTGCTATAATACCCAGTAAAAACCAAAGCTCCCCTTCGGGACTGCTCTGCTTGCTGCACGCAGTATTTCAGATGGGCTGGTAATATGTGGAATCAGCACTATCAGTGATGAAAACTAACTCACGGCTTCTCACCCACATTCTCAGTTTAAGCATTCATTGTTCTTTTGAATGTGTTATTTTCTTACTTTTGAAGAAAGGTTTCCTGTGTGCCATAACACCTAGTCCTGGAAGATGCTAATCACTGTGCTTTGTATTTCCCTGTTTGTACAAAACAGGTTATCCTCTGAGACACTATTTCTGTTGGGTTTTTTTTAAGTCACAAAAGTAAAAACATTTCCTAATTTATTGCTCTTACTGGAGTTACCCTGTGGAAACAATGGTTGTATAGAATAATTAAGACACTGTGCAAGATTAATTGATTACAGGATCAGCCAGTATGCTCAAAGAGCATTAGCTTTCCCCAAGATAAGAATCTTATTATAAATTAGAAGTGGACTGTGGCTGGCCCTTGAACCCAGGCTCGGTGTCCACCCACATATTGCTGCTGATCTCAGTCTGAGTCTTATGTACTGAAGTGCTGCAAAGAACTCACACATGCAAACAACATGATTTCCTAATGCAGATGCAATCAGACAGTACAAGAAAAGAAAAGCATCTCCCTGACTGAAAAACATTAGGAAGACTGGTGGCTGCTTTAGAAATAATCAATATGAGAAACCTAAAAGGTAAGCATGTTGTTTTGATTACAGAGCCAGACCTAGGAAAACAGCAAGAAGAACGGGAAACTGAAGAAAACTGCAGAAGGAAAGAAGGCGAAAAGTTTGGTTTGTAACTGAAGAGGGCTTTTATTCTTGTTAGTATTAGAGGTTAGTATTCTTTTTTGGCTATAAAGGATCACTTGGGTTATGCTGATCTTATATCGCTGAGACAAGGAGCTGGACAGATTCTGCAGAGGAGAAGCATGTGACTCATGGAAAGAGTAACTAGTGTAGAACTTGCTCGACTTGAACTCTTGCTTATAGGGATTTTATTTACCCCTGGGGAAGGGTGAAATTTTCCAGTTTGGCATAGAGCTAAACTACTTTACCAGTGAGAGAGAACTTGAAGCCTCATTTACTGAGAAGATAAGCTTTCACGATAGAGGATAAAGGCTAACATGTACTGAAGATTATTGCACAGTGAGAGAGGAAAAAGACACCCTAAAGCATGTTTCTTTTAATTGTGAAAACTAGCTAATGGAGTATTCAACACATATGTTGTACTTAACAAGATGATCACATTAACTGTTTTTCAATACACAAGACAAACGATCATACATCTCTTTACAGCAGACACACTTATCAAAAAATAAAAATGCTCCCTGCTTTGAGGAACTGAGAATCTCCAGTAGCTTCTTCAACAATATGATGCCCGTATTCTCATTCACAAAAAGTTCCATTAGAGTATTCAGTCAAAACTTTTTTGATTTTTATTCCTAATGTGAAGAATAAGCCACCTGCCTGGTAACAATGTTACGGGCACTTAAAAAAAATTTGCTGTGGAAACATTTGGAAAGAGTTACATTCAAGAAAATTACTTGCTAAAAAGGTTTAGCTTAAATGCAAATTCAGCTTCAGCTCATCTGTATAAACATGTTTTAAAAGAAAGGGAAAAAACACCCACTTCCCTAATGTGCTGATCAGAGCTGTTAATAGCAGTCTAAAACATGCATAAGTTAAGCAAAACTCCCCAGTTTCTCCAGAACAGGGCAGAACTTAATCCTCAGGCACTGCCTGCCTGAAAACTTGAAGATCACAAGAAAGGAAGAGAGATGAGATGAGATTTGGATGCAGATTCCAAACAAACACTTTTAATATATGAGTTATGAATATGGATCTTCTTTTTTTTAAATACAAACTGTACATCAAATTATGAGGAAATATTTAAACTGCTGTTGTGAATCTTTTGTTCAGAGTAACTAAATATTTGTGTAGTTTTGTAAAAAGACTTTGTTCTGCCTAATTGTGTTGTAAAATCACCTAGATCCTGTCTGCAACAGCAAATCTTAAGTTCTTTCAGAAGGTAAAAACCCACCTCAATTTAAAACTAATAAAACATAATAAGTAGTAGGAGTGAAAGTTCAATTTATCAGCCCTGTCTTTGAGCAGAGCTAAATTGTTTAGTAGACATCTATTCTAGTCTTTGAAAGATACACGATAACATAGAAGACAAGAAGACTGAAGAACTGTATGATTGGGGCTTGCAAAAGCTGCTTTAAATAATGAAACACTGAAGTAAAAAATGTCAATATTTTATGAACTGAACTGTAAAGAATTACAAGAGATTGCTTCGTACCCTGAGAACATTACATAGTGTATCTTAAGCAAACATGTCAAACACTCAAAAACCCCACCAGTGCTTCTGTCAGTCAATGCTAAGGACTTACGTATGGTCTTTGTTGAGGTTCTCTCAACTAGAGAGAGGTTCTCTCAATTTAAATAGTTGGCAGTCATAATTTTTAATTTTCATAATTGCAGTTGCCTTTAAATCAACTCAGCTTGAAAAACTCCTGCAAGGGGCCTTGCTGGAAATCATCAAACTTACTGTCCTGGAGAAGAATCCTGATCCTTGTCAGCCACGGCTACAGCCCCACAGCAAAGGAGAGGCAACACAGATGAATTCAGTTTAGGAGTACAGGAATTACTTCATCTTAGGTCAGAGGTGGCCACTGATGTTCTTTGAATAGGAATAGACAAGAAGCTTCTCTACAGAGGTAGATAATTCTTTTTATCTTCAGATTACATCTTTTCAGTTCAAGATTGTACATATTCTCATACGTCAAAACTGTGGTCCTTGAAAATGCTATGCTTGTTTTTAAAGAAAAGGATAGAAACCTGCATTTTTTTTGTGAAAATTTTAAACTGTAATATGAACAAAGCTAGCAAATTCATTCACGCATGGATCCTGAATCCAGAGAATTTTCTGGATTTTCTGTGTGCTGCTGGCTAAAAGTCAACACGAGTAAAATGAAAGGAAAAAAAAAAAGGGATACATGAGCTAAAACTTCTTGCTACAAATGCTTGCTTCCCTGGATGACCCTAGTCTGGACAGATAAGGGCTCTACTCTTTACACCCCAACTAACTACATGTGATTCAAACAAGAATCTAACTCACAGAGAGACTATTTAGCACTGAGGTATATCTTCAGGTTATTTCCAGATAGGAGTACAGATGTGTGTAGCTAAAAGACTCCCTGCATGCTGTCCCTATCTGCTGCATGGGATATTATATTGCTGTGCAAATCTATCTATTCTAAGAAATCAGCCTACAGATGTGTAGCGGGAGCGCATGCTTCTGTGTGCAAAAGTCTTCTGAAGAGACCATCAGCTCACCTCTGCGGAGATACCGCCTATGCCGGAGACTGGAGCCCCACTTGGGGAAGTGAGTGAGTGCCTAAAGGAAGGAAGGAGTGAAAGGCTGCCCCTCAGGTGGGCTTCCTTTGCCTTCGTCAAGGAGCTGCGGCTGCATGACTCACCGGCTGGCCATCATGGGAATGTCTGAGAGTAGGACAATGTCGTGGGCATGCTGTGTATGGACCACAAGCCATGCACTGTTTAGATTCATCTGCTATTTCTTTTGGGGAAGCACGGTAAATTATGATGGCAAGCTTAAAACAATCTGACAATTATAGACACTTATTTTAAACACAGCTGTTAAGAAAGGATACTAATTTATAATTTTAATAATCATCCTTTGTTTAGGCTCACGTGTCCTGAGCCCAGCAGGCAAACACTGCAAAACTGACTAACCAACAGGAATGGAAAAAGGATCTGGTGATGTGACAGACTCTGAGACAGGTTAAACCCACTGCACAAAATACTCTACCCCCCACATAGGGGCTTCAATCAGTAAAATCCCTACTAACCAGCAAAAGAAGTCTTTCCATTCATTGCAGCTCACTGAGATTGAAGCCTTTTAAGAAAAATAGCATATCTACTTGTTTATGCCCCTGTTCCACCCCTTTGTGTGGGGAGTGGTCTATTGCACACAATTTAGGATCACAGTCCTTCTTGCTGAGAACTGCTAGGCAGGTCCTTCCCTCATTCTCATTCTTGTGTCCCAGGAAGACCACTCTGGAGCAGGGCTTCTCGCTGCCATCCCTTTGCACAGGAATGCAACAACATCTGAACTATTGCTGCGCATACTTAGCCTGCCGCAGGGAAAAAAAAACAACAAAAACTTAATTAGGAATCAGACATGAGGCTAGTGTGATAAGGACAAATCAAGTCACTGGCTTTCTCTGAACTCCACATGCCTGTTTTGCTCAGGATCTCCCAGGCTATTCAGGGCAGCTACTGTTCATCTGCTTTGGAAGTAGTCACTCACACCACTTTGATTTGGCTGGCTGCAAACCATGTTTTAATTATTTGGTGTTGTTAGCCTCTACCAGGCCCTTCTTGGCTAAGCCCCTTTATTATAAGGCCAGACTGATTTCTGTTCTCTAAATACAGGTGAGGCTCTGTGCTGGGCTGGCGTGTCTCTCTACAGTAGTCTGATGTTACAACCTGCCTGGTGGCAAGATCAGTTCAGGCTGTGCCGGGCGCCATGCTTGAGCCCAGGCGTTTAGCCTTTTTCTGGGGTCTGCTTCATCCCTTCTTGCATGTCCTAGCTCTTCCACTCCTCACGCTTCTTCCCACCTGCAGCCTACACCAGGAAGCCTTGCACATTATTACCCTGCAGGCTTACTTTCTTGAAACTGGTTTCTGTTCCACCCAAAACGGGCACGAGCTCTGCCTGTTTCCACCTGAGGCTGCTTGTTAGGTACGATGCCACACCTCGTCACAGTCTCACACAATAACTGAGGGTGGAGGGGACCCTCAGAGGTCCTCCAGTCCAACCGCCTGCTCAAGCTAGGGTCAGCGTTCAAGCATCCTGATGCAAAACACAGACAGGCACACTGCAGACTGATGTTAAACACCTCTGCAGACACCTTTTGCTATTGGAGAAACAGTGATGGAAATGAAAGCCCAGCATTTTTCTCCCTACCTACTTTTTTTAAAAAAATAGCTTGTAATTTTCATTTCATCACCTTCCACCACAAACCTTGAAAGAGCAGCAGACAGAGGACCTACACACATACTCCCAACCTCTAACATTGGTGTGGCTGGGAGCTGCTCCAAATGCATCATTAGAAGTAGTATTCTGCCCTTTTTTAACCCAGAGAGCCAGGATCTGCTGCTCTGTGTGCCCAGCTGGTCTTGAAACAATTGTTTACCCTGACAGGCAAACTTGGGTACTAGTTTCTAGCACAGCAGTCTAAGCAGGACTGGGTTTCTCTCTTTGTGACATAGAGAGCAAGGCAAAAGCAGACAGTAGAGACCCAAGCCACCTACCCAGCCCCATCCCAAGCTGTAAGAGGGGGAGACCAAGAAAAGACAAGGGGGGCAAAACATCTTTCAGGTTATTAAGTGGCTGCTGCAAGGGTAATCACGGATGATGTTCCCATGAGCCATGGCTCCTCTTTCCATAGTCTCATACCACTTCTGTCTGCTTCTCTTCCACTTATGCCGATGGGCTGGTCTGCCTGGATTATGTATAATTATGAAATCTTTAAGACATTCTTTGGTGCTAATTCAAGTCAGGAGGGGCTTTAGTTTACACAGACGCTTTTTCCTTCGGCTTTCATAAGTCTGAGCAGCACACAGTGCAGCAGTGAAAAAATCAGGATCCACCGGTGAAGTTTATTTTTGTAGAGGTTAGTATTCTTGGCATATGACATAGCCATGCTGCGAGAGTTTTCAAATACTAGTTATAATATTTACTTTGCTTTTGTGAAGAATGTGTTAGTTTAAACATGTCTTCTCCTACGGTAAAGTGAAATAATTAAATGTATTTTCTCTTTTTTGTGGTCCTTTCCACCTAATTTCCTCTGCAGTTTATTTATTTTCAGTGTACACGGGATTGTACAAAGAAACAAGCAATTGCAAGGAATAGTGTAATAAAAAAAGTTCAATGGATATTTTAATTGTTTTGCAGACAAGATATATTTATTTCCTTGAGGGGAAGAATAATTGCAACACCTCAGTGTGGAGATTTTCATATCTTGAAAAATATCTTGTATTTCCGAATCAGTTATTTTATGTATGTGAGGATAACTGTGAAACTGCCAAATATTCTAGTAGAGATGTCTGCTAGTTCAGGAAAATGGAATTTAACACTATGCAAATCCACACAACTTCTTTTATCATGACAGTTTTGTCAGCAATTTGAAAAGAAGCCAACTCCTACTTGCCTTAAGCATGTATTTTGTTGGATATGGCAATGGTCAGTAGTGATAGATTGGCATTAGACTTTTGCCGAATGGATCCAACTTTCAGTGTGACTTAGTGCATAAAAGCCCAGTCTTTATGGCAATCTCTTTTGGTAGTAGTCTGAGGGGGAATGATGACCATTACCCTGTCTACATCTGATCTGTCTTCTTTTCCCATCCAGACTTGTAGCTCTGGACTATCTGTAGGCTAATCTGACTGCTTTAGATGCCCAGTGCTACACGGGACCCATATTGCTCCAAGATGTGAATTCATATACAGACCAAGCTCCAAGTCTCATCATAAAAGTTCCTTCATCCCTGAAAAGCTAGTCTGCTTCAGGATAGTGTGAATCCCAGTCAGGAAAGTTGGTATGAGTTATCTGCTGGCACGTGTGTATAGTGCCTAATGCAACAGAGCCTTGATCACAGTGGCAATAACGATGCATTGCGAGACGATGACTTCTTTCAGAGGAGGTGCTGGGGAAGGCACTACAAAGATGCATTCATGGTAGCAAATCCAAGGAGGGAGAGGCAGAAGGTTGTTTACCCAAGGTAATGTAGTGTGAGTCTGGAAACATTGAGACGTTCCAGGGTTGATCATTACAGATCCCCAAGTCACAAAGGAGGGCCACCAGTAGCGAGCGGGTTCGGCAAAGCCAAGCCATTTCCTCCCAAGCCTCACATATCTGTCCAGACTTAGTCTGACTATCTGAGTTTCTTGGAGGGGAATTTAAGTGCCTACATGAACAGAATGAGCAGGACTTGTCTTTTTGTGAAACGTTATTAATGATATTTATACTGTGGTAACACTCAGGAACGGTTGAGGCCTCAGGATATTAGTTGCAAACTGTAGAGTAATTACACTTTCTGCCTGAAGGAACAAACAAGAGTCATAGTTGGAAGGTACAGTTCTGTTAAAAAAAACAACCCATGTAGAAATTATATGAACATTGATATGGTCCTACTCTGCAAATCTACTTCATGTATGTATTCAGAGTCGTGTGCTATGTATTTTAGCAACATAATAAAGGTCAATCACTTTTTTCCCCTACTCTGATCACAATGAGACTAAACTGTTGTCATTTGTTCAAAAGAAATACCTTCTAAACTAGAATTGTGTTACTTGTACAAAGCTGTGGCTAAAGGTATAATTTAACCTACAAAATACAGGGTTTTTTCAGATTCTTCAATTGTAAGGAAAAGGAAAACAGCAAATACTGATCTCCAGCTGATTCTCCGCTTACAAGAAATTATAGACCACTTTTCCTCCTTTAGCTCAGAAGCTTAGAGTAACACTATTGGAGCTAATGGAGCTACACGACCATAAAAGTGCTCTTCTGCAGCCAAAATTGGGGCTGAACACAGCATTCAACCTTGTCAAACTCTAGTATTTTAACTGTGAGCTCCCTTTCCTTGCAGGCTAAGGCTTGCTGCGTGGTGGATCTACAAGAGCACCAGGGTCGCTTGCTGGTCCTGTAGCCCGACACATCGGGCATTGCTGATCCTTCAACTTGCTGCCTGGCAAACCTGGACATTTGGTCACGGGGAGACACCGTGGCACTATGCTGTGTAAGGAAGGCAGAGTGATCACCTGTGCTCAGATGACTTCACCCTGAACATAACGTACATCTTCGCAGCAGAATCCTGTGAAGGTCGCTGCTTTGCTCTGTGAGCTAGTGCACCAGACTCATCCTCCATGAGACACGGGGCTACAGTCCTGTCTCCTTCATTTGCTGAAAAAGAACTGTGGAGGTCTGAGTGCTGCCAACATCAACGGCTCAAAAACAATAGTCCTTCCTCACTCAACTCATGGGACCGGCCACAAAGTCATGAGACTTGAACAAAAACATATATGGCAGTCTAGTTCTTGCTTTTATTTTGGTTTAAATAACACTATTTTGGTTCTTATTGCAGATACACTCTCAAACTGGCTTCTCTCCTGTTTGTTAAGCCTTTAACCCTTAAAGCAATCCTGCCATCTCATTGGGCAGCAATTCAGCCTCCTGCATCCATCCTGCTTGCAGTCTTCCAGCCAGATCTGCCCTTCTCAGCTTCAGCTACGCCCTTACTGCAGAGGACCCAGAGGGCTGCCCTTTATGTTTCCCTGTGTTCACCCTTTAGTCACAAACCAGGAGGAAAACGAACAGAAACAGTGTGAATTGCTTTCCCAAGTCTTCTTTAAGAGAGTGGTCTGCCTGGTAGGTGGTGTGAGATACTAACTCTTGCTTCTAACTGCAAACTCCGACGGTGCCTTTTCCACGGGACGTGGGGAGGCGGCCAGAGCAGGTTTCTCACAAGCAGTGTTACCATTCACTAGAGGATCCTCAGGAGCTCTAGTAGCCGCCTGGGTTGCTTCTGAAAGGCCAGCAACTATTTGTTTGGTGCTGGACAGATGCGCTTTTTGGCCTTTGGAAGCAGGTCTTCTACGTGTGAAGGAATTTTGAGCTGAGCTTTAAACTGCCGTGGTGGGTCACTGAAGTTCTCTTTTAGCTGTTAAAACTTCTACGGCCAACCAAGCGTGTTACTGCAGCCAAACCCCGCACCAGGTCCCTAACACCCAAGACCCTCCAGACTTGGGGGAAAAAAAAGGGGTGTTTTGGGGGGGAGAGACCAAAACCAGACAAATAGACAAGAAAAGTGTGGATTTCCTTGTTAGAGGAAAAAAGAGAACACTGAATGTTAGATTTGCCATGTAAATTTGTGAGGAGTGCTTGACCTCAACCAATTAATCTCAGCTAATACTTAACATTTTTTTCCAAGAATGTTTTTGAACCTAGATCATTTTATGCAAGGCATCCACCTTTGCGGATATATTTCCCTTGAGGTCCCTTGCCATTTGCTGTACAGTAGCCAGTAATACACCACATTTGCCCCCTGCTTGACATGACTTAAAACCCACATTTCTTAAAAGCAACTGGCTTCTGCTGTGGAATGATGCAGTTTTTGCCCTCTGTTCAACAAACCCAGCCACACACGTAGTTGTGATCTCATTCTGGAAAACTTCTGAAGGACAGCGGTCTTGTGCAGAGCAACAATCCCGAGTACCACATCAGTTTCTCTTGACTTACACAGTCCTCACCCCACCCCTCCGGCTTCAAGGTATTTTTTGCTCCCTAAACACTGTAAAAACATTTAGCATACTCAGGATTGACAATAATTAGCCTTGGAAGACTGAGCAGTTCAGTTGCTGAGAATATCTTCCAAGTTAAAAAAACAACAGACGTATACATTTGCTGAGAGGAGGCAGTGGTCTCACAGTTAACTTCTTAGTTATCTTCAAGCTGGAGCTACTTTCAGGCTTTATCTTGTTTTTTTCCTGAACAACCACAGAGTTTCATTCTAGCTTAACCAACTGTGGATTTAGAAGCCCCCTGGGTTTCAATTCAGAGCATTTGAGGCACAGGAGCAGAAGCCCTGTAATGCCGATGTGGCTCCCTTACACTGTGACTATAGAGAGCTCCAAACTCTCATCTATTTAAAACACCTATTTATTTTTGAGCAGTTTTAAATAGATGAGAACTAAGGAGGTAGAGACCGTTGTGCTTGTAACACTGGCTCTTGCATGGAATCTTGTCAATGTGAAACCCTCCTGCTCCCTGTGCCAGCTGCGAAGAGCATTTAAGAACAAATTCTCATCAGTTTGTAAGCAGGGTCAGTGTCCTTAAAGCTCTGGAAAAGAGCAGAGGAGAACCCGGGGAGGACGATGTGGATTCCAAGCTATTGGATTTGCAAACTGTTTGATCCTCCGCAAAGTTTCTTGGAAAGAACTCGGACACATCAGCTTCTGAGTATTTTAAAAGATGTAATCTTCAACTTTGGTTTTTTTTTCTTTATTTACAATGCTAAAGGGTGACATTGGTTAAGATACACTGGAGAGGTATGTAATCAGTTTTGCTTATATATTAATTCCAAGTGTACAATTATGGTTTGTATTTTGTTCTTTAGGAATACGTACTGCTTTACAAAGAAAGAAAACCAAGAAAGAATATGGTCCCTCCTAATCCTGCTAGGATTTCTGCTAAAAGCAATCTTCAACCTATGGCCCTCACCAGGCAGAGACTGAGGAATGTGGTTACTTTTAATGTGTGTACGTGCTCTCATTAAGTTCCTACCTACAAAGCGAAGCGTGTAGATAAGGCTTTTGGGGGTTTAGAGCCGTACCTCCATGTGACATCACTGCTCCACTAAGACGGAGCCTTCTTAACCTGCTGCATTGAGCCCCACGGCAAGACACACAGGCAGCAATGGGGGTATTACCCTTTTCCTCTCCGACTCCCCCGTTTCCACTAAAATCGAAACGAAACACTGAGCTATGGCAAAAGTGCAGGTACGCTACCCGAGCTGTACGGCACACCAACGTTGGCTGTGCCACGGGCAGCGTGGCAACTCAGCTCCCCTAAGTTAAAACACCTATTTTTGAGGCTTGCTTAGCGGCGCAGGCTCTGGCGCAGGCTCTGACGGCCCCGCCGGGGGAAACCGGGACCCCCGCGGCCGCCCCGCTCCCCATCCCCGTC
>NW_009647419.1:2809582-2817833 GCF_000708025.1 Charadrius vociferus
GCCACGGGCTCCCAGAGGTGCATCAAACGTGAGGAGCCGTGTGGGGCGGGGGTTGTGTGGGGACACCGCTTCAGTCAGTAGCGGGCGGGGGGAGGGGGGCGGACACCAGTTGGGACCGAACTGGCATCTAGCGAGGTGGGTAGGTGCTGACATCGGCTGGGGGCAAAGAGGTGCCGGCTGAGCTACGCATCCCACCTGCGCCACACCGGTGTGGTTACCCAACGTGTGTGCTTGAGCCCTTCTCCCACAGCATCGAGGTGCGCAGCAGTCATAACACTTCAGTTTTCACCCCTAAATGCCTGCTTGCTAACTCTCAGCTTTGTTAAAGGATGAACAGCAGGTGCTTCTTATTTTTAATCTCAACACAGATAGTGGCATTTTTGGAGAGACTTTTGCGGAGGTTATTTTTTGTGGAAAAACCTCCACACGTTAATGCTTGGGTGTGGGGAGTTTTTTGAACAGGAGAGGTTAATAGAGTAAGGAACCTGCCAGAGGAGCATGGGTGGGGAGCTGTCTACCCACACTGCCCCTTCATCAGCAGCCTGCATGAGGATCCCATGCTTAGGGCATGGAATTTTTGAAGTGTTGAACAAGGCGAAAGAAGTGGGTTTGGAGAAGCTCCTGCAGGGGGGTGTACCTCTACTCGAATATCTAGAAAGACAAAATATGTGCATAAAATAACATTGATTGAGTCAATGCTATTATACTCAGGTTGTGCTTCCTAATGTGAAAGAACAAGAACCTCTGCTAATTTAGGCAGGGTTCAGAATGACTGTAAATGGCTAAACTGGAGTGATGTTGCCATGAGGTCATGGAAGACTGGAATGACAGCTCTTCAGGAAGCTGTTTTAGGTATCAGCACTGGAACAACCCTTTTATTCATCAGGACAGGCTTCTGTGCCTGAGAGAGCTGGAATAAACAATACTTTAAAGATGCAAGCTCTGTTTGGGGTTTTTATAGTGGCTTTTGTCCCTGTGTGGGATTTCTCGCAATAGGGAACAATCACATTTGTAATCCTCAGAAAGGTCAACTACCTTTGACCTGCATGGAGCTGTTGCTAAGAAGCAAAGACTTTATTACAGTAGGCTGTCAAAGACAAAACTTCACAATTTCCCTGACCATCTTAGACATGCATTTAAGATGGTCCTCAAAATTAACATTTGCATCTTAAAAATACATGCTGCTGTGTTAGGTTAGTCACCCTTTTTGCTTAACTCATGCTACAAGTACTAGAATGATTTTCTTCAGCTTACAATGTTTGAGATGGTATTTTGAGTACCTTAGCTGACAGACTAATCAAAGTGAGAAAAAACCTTAATTTCAGGAGATCAAGTTAAAAACTGTACTTGAACTGCCATCCAGTCAACCAATTTTATTTTCACTATTTTGAACAAAACCCAAATAATTTTCCCTTTTGTGGCTCTTTCTCTGTCTTCTAGTAACTTTTATTTCCAGATAACTTCAATCCATCCTTTTAAACTTTTGTTTATAAATTAAGTAGTTTTCTTTGCCTTTGCTTTCTGTCCTTTAAGTTTTGTCTTTTTGACTTCTCCCATTATAATTCAACTGTTGTCTCTTTTTTGTCTTCTCTTTTATTTTGCCTTTCTATTTTTAGCATCTCCAATAAAGACTAAGTCAGGCAATTAGATTTTTATGGGATAGCTCTGTAGAATCTCATTTAAATCCATGAATTGCTTGGTTCATTCATACAGTTATTGGAGGAAAGGAGTAGCAGAGAAAGAGTTAAAAGAAAGGTGGGAGGGATTTTCTCTGACCTTTCTTTCTCGCTTTGTGTCTCTGATACTGGGTTCTCCTTAGCATTAAATATTTTTGCTGCCTGTTCTGATGTTACTCTGATACCTCCCAGCAGTGGTATAGTACACTTGGCTTGGATCTTCTCAGTTTTACCCCTCTCTTGGCAAGCCAAGGGAAGCACTGAATGTACTGAAGTTGTCTGTTTTGTAACTTAGGCAAACCATGCGAGAGCATTGACTTGATTTAGCTGTGGAAGATTAGTCTCGCAGTCATAAAAGCCAGATATCTCCTTTTCTTGAACCTCCCCGATATTGCTTTCAGAACAGAAACCCTGTAACCGAACAAAAGTTAACCCCTTTGTTTCCTGTAAAAATAAGTGATTTTTAAATTCAGATAGTGGACTCTCAGTTGTTTGTGAGTGGATTATTGCAGTTGTGGGTTGCTACAGATGCAGGCACACCTGAGCTGACTTCATGCAGAGTCAGTTTGGATCTGTCAGGGTTTATTAGCTCAGACTCAGTATCACTTTAATAAGCTATTTGGCCTCTAGGGCCAGTTTATATTCTTTTGTGTGGTGCAAAGCCTGAGCTAATAAACCCCAGACCCATACTGGCTCTTTCCAGAGCCAACTTCCATTTGTCTGCATTGTGCTTCCAGAACCAGAGCGCTGAGAGCCAGCTCTGATCAGCGAGGCTTATTAGCTCAGGTGTAAGCCCAGGCTGTTACAAGCAGCATGTGTTTCTGCTCTGCTGCACCTGTGTGAATAAGCCTGCCTGTAACCCACAGAACGAGGGCTTGAAGGGAAGAGGTATGGTCTTACAGCCCAGGCTTTCTTCATCTTCCCCTCTCCCTTGCATGGTGGTTTGCTAGCCCTACTTTCTCATGCATGGGGCTGTGGGGCTGCTGTGCTCTTGGGTGACTTCTGTCCCAGGCAGGTGGCAGCCTGTGAACTACCTGTATGAGAATGCCTACCATATCCAATTTTAGGCATATCAGTTTTTCCCGCTCTGTGCCTAATATTTCAGTTTTACATGTGAAGTTTTATCTTAAGAATTTCTTTCTGAAACTTGGTGTGACTTTGCTTATGAAGAACTTCATCATTCTAATTAAAAAGATGAAATCATAAAGCTTAGCATTAAGAATGTTCAGAGTTGTTTTATGCTGGGAGAATGATGTCTGACAATCAAAAATGAACTTTTGGAAGTGTTCAGAACATCCGTCTTTGGGTAGAGAAAAAGGTGGGAAAAATTGAACCACAGCAATAAACACCTTGGAAAGTTATAAGCCCGTGAAAGGGCTTATGACAAAGATTGTCTTCCAGTCATAGTTATCATAGGTTATAATCTGTGTAAATGCAATAATAAGATACCACCATGGCTGGAGACATCATGTTTTGTTAGTACTTGTTGCATTACCGGAGTATTATACAAACATTAATTAGCTCTTTAACATGGCTGTGAGGTAAGTAAAACCTAGAGTGTGGGGGTTTTATTATTTATTTCATTTATGGAAATTGAGCCATAGGTTAAATGTGGCCTTGGACAAGTTATAACAACTGTCTGGAAGGTCTAAGTTGGAAATGGGGAGTTCCTGCCTCTCAACTGCATGTCTGTCCTATTGAAACTGGTTGTATCCTGCTGTGGTACTTGCTACTACATTTCTATTAGTTAAAACTCCTTCCTACAAAATATACTCTTCTGTTTGTTCTGGTTTTGTTTTCTTTTTCTTACTGATTGCAATGAGCTCTTTTTCATGTTGGGAAGTCAAGAAAGAAATTACCTGTTGCATGGAGGATCTGATATCTTAAAAAAAATAATTAAAAGAACCACCTTTTTGTAATAGTAGACGCCTTCTAAAATGTATAATAATATGTTTTGTCTGGAGTATTATTATCAGTTGTTTGTGAGTGTTCTCAATGTAAACTGGATGGTTTAAAAAACAGCATTGCCTGGAGGAATTCTAACTTTCACTAACGTAATGGTGGGAATTAACTAATGCTAGTGGGAAGGAGAAAGTTGGCTGTTAATGGAAAACTGAAGCATGAGCTCCTCATTGTAGAGGTGTAAGAAAGGCTCATAGGTCAAACAGGTGAGGAAGTGGATTTTGCAGGATTATGTTTAGAGTAAATTTCATATAGGGAGAGGAATTACTGTCTGTATAGGTGTAGAACCCACGTACACCATTGTTGTCAATTAAGAGAAAAAGGATCTTGTCTTTGTTAGCTGAAGTTGGTGTATGTGTGCATGCATGTATTCCGGGCATGGGTACAAGCTGAGGATTTTGGGGTTGGAACTGGACAGGATTCTTTGAGTTTGGTCATGAAGTACTTTCCTGTCTTGTGCTCAGGCACCTTGGAAAGGTCATCAGAAAATAAGACAAACAATCCGTTATCTTTTTGTTGTATTAAAAGATTCTCTTGCTAATTCTGTTCTCTTTTGAAAGACTTCCTGACTCAACTTTAAATAAATGTGCTATAGATAAGCAAGGTTTAACTTATTTTTCACAATAACAAAATATACAACAGTAGAGTCTTTGAGCTGGAGAAGGAGACTAGAAGGTTGTAATAATACTTGTCCAGAGGAAGGGCCCCCTTTGTTCAGTTTCACTGAATCTGCATGGCCTCTGCTTGTGTATTGCTATTCAGTTTGAACCCGCTGATCTCTAAACCTCCAGCCCTGTATTTCTTGCTGTTGCTGAGTTAGCATGCTACAGCTTTGTGTCTTCTTCAGGACGAGGGCACTTCACAATGTGACCAGTAGTTCTAGACCTGGATGGTCCCAGTTGTCCAAGACCTGGGTGGAACACACCCTAGGTTGCTCTTGGCTTGTGTTCCTGAATTTTCTTGGGGGAAGGTGAAGGAAAGGTTGCATGCTTAGGTCTTGTTCTGATATAGGGTTAGGATCCAGACCTGGAACTGTAGAAGCATACATGAGTCCCCTAATTTAGATATAAAACTCTGTACCACTAAATATTATAATATTGGTTGCTCGAAATCTACTCTTTTTCTGTCTTCAGTTCAGCTTGTAGAAGTGGTGGTGTGCAGGAGAGCTGTACTTATCATTGGAAATGAGTACTTCAAATGTTTGCAGCTGTGCTTCATGGAGGTTTTCTGGTCATGAGCGGTTCCTGAGGCTTGTGCTTAATCAGTTTTGTGGCTTTGAGTTTTACCAAGTTCTGTTTATTTGCATTGCATATACAAAGCCTAACTATAACATACTCTCCCCAAATGTTGTCTCTTCTCATTCTAAGACCATCATCTCAGTAAAAGCAGTATCAATCTTCTTCAAACTATGCTTAAATCAGAATGTCTCAATTTTAAAGAGATGTAACTACTTCGACCTCATGTAGTCCTTTTTGACCTCATTAATCCTTTTTAATCTATTCTTTGATGTTGTTTTTATACACTTCAAAAATGAAAAACAAAAGCCATTACTTGAGTAGCTTGGTTTTGCCTCTGCAGTGCTTGCTACTGTAATATGTAAATAGAACTTTTGAATTTCATATGCAAGGAATAGATTGGCTTTTGTAGTGGAAAGCTCTTATTAGCCTTCAGTGGTAGTTCTGCTCGGCTTTATTTTTCACTTACTGTCCTTGGGAAGGGGGGAGAATGACAGGATCCAGATTCTTGTAATCTTTGCTGCCTGCTAATGTAGAGAAAGCCATAGACTAACAGGAGCTGATCTATAGACTACAGCCTTTGGGTTTGATAACCTGAGGCCCATGGTATGCATGTTTCAGGGCTTAGTGTTTTGTTTTGGATGAGGTGTAGTCTGGTCTCCTGGAATGAATGCCAATATGAGGCTGAAATACATTAGGTGCATTCTTGGAGTACTCATGTTTGGGTTTCGTTTTTTATTATTTTTTTTCTCTGCGTCTAAAAGAAATACAGTGCATGTGCCTTATGATGGCCCCACAGCACGAACCAAACCTCTGTGAGTGTGATTGATAAGATATGCTTCAAGAGAGAATCCTGACCTGAGCTAAAGCAATAATGTAGACTGAGCACAGTGTCCATCTCCTGGCCATTGATGGCAGCCAGGCTCCCTCCTGCGAGAGGAGATGGGAAGCTGTTAGCTGCTCCCTGCTGTATAGACGTGACCATGCCCTGTGCCATTGCCACATTTTGGTGAGGAAACGTAAGTCCACAATTAGTATGAGGTGAAACTTACTCAGCATTTTCTCTGTGGGCCATTTGGGACTTTACTGGAAACAACTAAGGTTATAATGATATGTTATCTCTCTTTCATACAAATACTACATGAGTGTATAGATTTAAAACAAAATAAGACCCTTAAAATAAACTTCTCAAGATCTGCTCATGCGCTTGAAGCAGGTGACTGAATGATAGTGAACTCATTCAGCTCATTGCAGTAGTTAGTGTTAACAAAAGAAACAGGATATGTAGTAAAGTTGTGGTTAAGTCTACAGTGGATAATAAGTCTTGTACACGCTTTCTCTGTTTATATAGTATCAGAAGGAACCCAGAAAACTGTGGGGTTTTTTCTTTTTTCTTTTTTTTTTCCTTTCAGATTTGTTGGCTATTTGTTTTCAATGTGTAACTTGGAAGTGGTGTAGAAAGCTTTGTAGGTGCTGAGGGGAGCTGTGGTTCGTCGGACAATTGTGCAGTGTTCTCTTAGTTGTGCATGTGTGCAGGAACAAAATGACATGTTGACAGTGAAGGGATCTTTGATACTTAAAATACTAGTCTTACACCTCTCTTCTGTAGGGCTGCTCTTCCTGAGCGTGGAGGAGGGAAGAACTGGAAGTTCCTTCCTCTCCAGCAAAATAAGAGCGCAGGGCAAAGGGGCTGTGTGTATGGAAGCAGCAAGACTCCTGGCCTTTGGGAAAGTGGGGCTGTAGTGAGAGGTGGGGTTCTGCACTCTGCAGGACCTTGAAAAAAAGTTGGGTGCAGCACCTGTAACAATACCCTTCTTTGCAGCCCTCCAACATGAAGGGCTGCTTGTAGCAGTTGATCCTGCCTTAAAACACGCTTGGATTGCCTGGAAGCTCTGGAGTTAGCGGAGGGTGGATGGAGAGCGGCACACACTTCCCTCAAATGGCTCCTTGTTCAAGTACTGCAGTACTGGGTGTTAGCAGATTATGGGTGGTTCAGGTTGTCAAGTGAGTCTGTTCTGTAACTAACATGGACTGGTACTGGGTTGAGTTTGGGAGTTTTGCTTTAGTTTTTTTGTTCTGCCTTTAAAAGCACCAATACTTGACTTGCATAGCCTAATTTAATCCTAGAAAACAGATCTTCTCTGACTACAGAAAGAAAACAAAGCTTTAGCATCTCTGCATTTCTGACTGCACGCAAAAGGGGAACAAGGATTTTACATGTCAGCAAGGCAAGATGTTCATTTAAATACAGAGCTAAAAATAGTTTGGCTCAGCTGTGTTCTTTTTTTATATATATTTTTTTTTTTGTGAAACGCAAATAGTAATCCCTGCATAAACCTAGAGTTTGGGAGAGCTGCTTCCTGATAAAGGGGGATTGCTTTGTGTCCTATGGCAAGACGTGTTTTTTTTATAACTCAAATTGGGGTTTTTGCTATCTCTAGATGGCAGTTTAGGCCTGGATTTTGGAGAAGCTCAACTACATGGTGAACTCTTATTGCGAGTTTGTTGGATTTAGGAATAACTATTGTTCTTAGCATTTTAATTACTTTGTTATGATTAATAGTCTTTTCTCTGGTATTTCTTTTCTGTAACACTTCAGTTGTCTGAATCCTACATCCAGTTAAAAATTTTCATTTGTCCCTTTATTGAATTTCTCTTAGTTTGCTCTGTTTCCTGTGTATTTCTTACAAAGCATTTTGTAACAAAATGAATAAGCACTGTAATGAGAAAGGTTAAGCGAAGTAAAGGGATTGCAGACTAGAGTGTTAACCACTCGAGCAAGCAAGAATAGCTTGTAGCATGTGAATCTGCTGGTTTCCTTTGGCTTAGTCCATTTTTTTTTTTGATACTGAAGGGATAGAAGGACCTAGAGCATGTGAAATGTTTGTACTGTCAAAATATGTATAATTATTATCTCATATAATTAATACTTTGAAATGCCTCCCACATTGTACAGAGTAACTTAAGTTGTAAACACAACCTGAATGAAAATGCTAAGTATCAAGCAGCAAGTTATATTCTTATGACTGATAAAATAATGCATCCTTTTGCTGAAGTTAGGCTTTTGAAATATATGAGTAAAGCTGCTATTAAATTCTGATAAATCTTAGCATTTAGAGGTAATCCTATGAAGATACATAGAAAATAATCTTAATAAAGTATGTTATGTTGTCGTTAGATTCAGACAGAAACTCTGTGATTTTTGTTTGTTTGCTTTAAAAGAAATATGTATGCCAAAAGCATTGTTTTTTGTTTTTCTCCTTTCTTGGAGGTCATGTTTATGTAGCCATTCAAGCCAGTGTGGGAATACATCAGATGCTTTGAAGTAGACCACTGAAGAATTCCAGCAGTGATGCGTGCTTTTATTTGAAGTTTATT
>NW_009647419.1:2817857-2825287 GCF_000708025.1 Charadrius vociferus
CCTGTATAGGAAGACACAGATGGTCGTAATACTTCTGCCATTAGTAGTGTAGAGGTCATACAGGTTTTCTGCAGCTAATGCAATTTCTTCTGATTATTTAAGTAATTTCAACTTTTTTTTTTAGAATGTTCTTACAATATGGTTGTCTCACCCTTGGTCACAAATTCTTCTCTTCCCCATCCTCAATGGCTGTGTAGAATTGTTGGATATATTTCTTGTAAAATTCAACTTTTGAAAACTGGAGAGATGGAGAAACTCATTTGAAAACTCAGATGGAGAACTAGATCCCCAGAAAAGTGTTAGATGGTGAGTGCTAAATGTTCCTTCAGTTAGCTTTTGGGTTTCTAGTCTCCAGTGTTGCATCCTCAGTCTCGGCAACAACTTAAGACTTAAAATGTTATCCAGAATGAAAGTGTAAAAGTAAGTGATGAGCTAATCAGCAGGGCAGTTTGGAGAACAGGAAACTTATAAACTTTGCTCTTTTCCAGGATGTCATCACCTTATTCAGATTTTTCTGAGGAAAACTGGAATATGCCTCTTTCCTTTCAGAACCCACAGCTTCTCCCTTTTCAGAGAAAATGCTTCACTGCTTTTCTCTTGGAATCGGTGGGGGGTCATCACTCTGTCTTTCAACACAGCAGGAGTTAAAGGTGCCTTTGTATCACAATTTTTTGTTTAAGATGAGCACTCAACCAAGATGAGCTTTGGTTTGTTTTCCTCGTGTGCTTGAGGAGTAGAAATCTTGAATTAATGAAATAAGACAGACAGTATTTACTATGCCTTTAACAGTATTCCTATGTTGCATGTAAAGGAACTTGAAATTTCTGCTCTAAGCACAGATATATTCATGTCACAGTGTTGGTTTTTCCCACTTCTGTAAAATTGAGGTGTACATAATTTCTCAACCATGTTATGCTGGAATCTGAAACAGCCCTACATTTATAATCCTCTTTCCAGTTACGATGTTTTCTATTATTTGCCCTCTAGCGTGTATTTTGCCTGACAGAATTTACGCACTCCTATGAGGAAAAATTGATATATACTGTGTCAATGTACGCAGTGATGAAATTTGTTGGAAGTTAGTGCATTCTGCTTAAGCTGATGCTTGACTATGTGTGGTTAAGGGCGGGGGGGAAAGGTATGTTAAATCTTATGTGGAAACACAAAGGAAAAATCTAGTGAATAGGCTTACTAGGAATAATGCAACTCGCAACACTGTTGTAGTGTGATCATTGTATCAAAGTATTAGAAATTCAGGAATGACATTGAAAAATTTTTGTGGATATTTAAGTACTAACCAACAGCAGTTGCTTGTTAAAGGAGGCGCTTAAAGGTGAAGCTGAGGCTAAAAGGTTAAACTTCGGTGCAGGAAACTTGGCCCATCTAAACTTGTTTATTGTGAGTTTCTTGCTGAAAAGTAAGGTGGGTTTTTTTTGTGAATTTTAATTCTTCACATGATCTAGAGACACGAGGAAATAAACTTGTACATGAGGTGTTATTGTTTGAAGGTCATTGTGAATCAAGGTAAAATCAAAGTGATTAGCATAGAAATCAGATCTTAATGGCAAGTGGAGTTAGTTATACCTGTATTTTGATTCTTTTGAGAGGTCTGAAAAAGAAATTTTTATCTGAACTTCAGTGTATGATAATATTTTATACTTACTGATTTAATATATTAAATAATGCTTAATTTAGTATGTATTAAACCAGAAGTACATTCTGTATATGTGGAAGTTTAAAAATATTTATGTATTTTAAACCTGTTAGAAACCTTTTATTTTAGGTCTTGCTTCTACAAATATTTATATGCTCTTTAACCAAAATAATGCAAACGTGGACTGAAAAGTGCATTAGCAGTCTCAAACCAACACACAGATGGGTTGGAAGCGGTATGTTTAAGCTTAATGGTTAATGTTACTATTTTATACTTCCTTTTCCGAAAGAATGTCATAGATAAAACCATACCAGGCCTCATAAGCATCCCTCTAACCCAGTATTCAGTCTGCAACGGTGGCGATCAGTAGTTGATTAGGGACAAATGGATAAAAAGGATGAACATGTTGGGGAACAGCCACAGAAAATACTTTTAGCTTTTTGTGATTTAGGGACTTCCAAAGTAAATATGGTACTGTGGCTTTGTTTTTAGTAGATACAGATTTGCATGGTCTTAAAACACAAAAAACAATGCAAAAGAACCCCATGTTCCTCTACCAAATTACACTTCTGGAAGCGGGATGAGGTTCATTAGATTGTCTATGCCTAGCCTTCCAGTGTGGCACAGCAAGTTTTGGATGCTAAAACAAATAGGTTCAAAACGTATATTGGTGAACTCCTGATAGAAAAATCTATTGAGGGTTACTAAACACAAAACCAGCACTCTTGCTCAGGAAATTACTGAGCCTCTAATTCTGAAGGCAGTAGTGGTACAAACTTTTAATATTTCTCACCCTTGTCCTTGCGCCTGTCCTTATGCATCCACCTTAGTAATGGAGAGAGGAGACTTGACTAAGTGGATCTTTGATCTGACCTAGTAAGGCTAGTCTTATTTGCATCTTTGCCAAGCTCCATTTTGAATTTGCAGTCGTGGCCTCCTTGAATTGAATAGGGCTAAGCCTGTTGCCTTTAACAGGAGTATGTTGGCCGACTTTTCAGTTTTAAACTGAATACTTCCATGCTGAAGTTTTTGGAAGCTTAACTTTATGGAAAATAATGGTGTTTTCAGTTAGATGTGCCATTATTGTCATCTTCAACTGAAATAATTAGGTCATACATTTGGCACACTGCAGCTGTCCGGAACATTTTAAAAACGAAACTGCTGTATTATGTCAATTAAAATGTTTGTTTTAGTTCTTTCCTAAAAATGTGATCTTTTGTCCTATTTTGTGATCTATTATACAACATTGATGAAGAACTTCAATCAAAGGGTGGATTGCTGCGAAGGTCTAATGGGTCAGTGTTTCAACCTGCTGTCACTGTTCGCGTGGTTTGAGACAAACTGGATCTTTTATAACATGGTTGCTGGACCTACTGGTGCTTGTTTTGTTATAAGGCCAGAGTAACACAGTTTGTCCTGCAGAGCTTTGTATGTTTTATGTATATGTAAAACTGAGAAACTTTCAGGGTTTACATTGCTGTCAGTGAAGTAAGAATCTTTAAGTCTGTGTAAAAAAGATATGGTCATTTAAAAACAGGTTCTATTTTCAGCTGTATAGTTTTAAATTAATTGCAGCCTTATTTGGTTTACTTTGATAAGTAGAAACTTGCTTCTGAAGCACAGCTTTGGTTCTTAACTACAGGAAAGAAAGTTGCAGTTCTCTGTGCTGTCCTTTGGGCAGGTATAAATCGTTATTTTAGTTTTGAGACTTAGGACATACACAATGATCAGTGTCCTAGCAGCATGGATATTCTAGTATAGTGACTTTTGGGGTGGTCTTGTTAGCTTACTTTTGTGTTTGATTTTATTTTTTAAAAAAACCCCACTTCTTGAGAAGCTTGGAAGTTAATATAGATACATATCCATAAATCTCAAGAAATATATGTTCAGTATGAATGGTTTTTTTTCATGTTGTAAAAATGGGACTTTTGAAAATCCTGTGAGTGTGTTTTGGTTTGGGGTTTGTTTTTTTTTTTAACAAATTTCTGTGTGGTATTTTTTCTAAAGCACTCCAAACTGTGCCCAAACTATTTCACTGGGATCTTTACACATTTTCTATAGATGACTTGTATGATGGGGTCACGGTTCTGGTCTTAGAGTCTCTCCAAAGCCAATGAAACTTCCTTAGAATGTAAGGCTCCTGAATCTGTTTTCCAAAGGTATAATTTATTTCAGTTGTGCATATAAGCAAATTTTTACTGTTTGTAGCAAAATACAGGTCTTAAAGGAAGACACAAGAAAGAGTTGGCTAGTGTATTACAACATATGCTTGTTGTAAATCCCTTATCAAGTTTACAGTGAAAAGGTCTTCAGTATTCCAGCAGTCAACGACAAAATATACTCACAAAAATAAACAGAAATACAAGCAAGCAAATAATTACTTTTTTGTTACTCAGCTAACTGGTATTGAAAATGAGATATGTTGCTGAACAACATATGGAAGGGGGAAGTATATGTGAGAAGAACCCCATGCGAAGCTCAAGGTAAAGTTGTAGGATAATTCTAGTGTTACGTACAGGTGGTATACGTGATACATCTGTATCAGATGGTATTACCAATTGACAAATTAGTCCTCCAAATCAAAACTGTCCCGTCCTAATAAGTTACTTCATATGTATGCTTGTGTGTTTATTTATTTATATAAATGTGTGTATTAAAACTGGATTGATGTGCCAAGTACTCAAATTTACTTGGATTGGGGTTGTGCACTTTTTTATTTAAAAAGTGTGCAATTGGATATATCTGAATATGGTGCAGAATCACATGTTATGATTCAAGATATGATCTTATCTGTTTTAGTAAAACCTGTAGACTTTATGATCTGGCATATCATTTTGTCTATGTTAAAAGATCTTTAACAATACTAAAAGTATGCTTAGTTTGAAGGTGCGAAGTAGCTCAGCAGTTATTCTTATAAATGCTTCATTGTATGCCATTTTGAGTGGGACTAATGAAGAAATTATTTTGATAGCTGTTTTAATTAGAATCATATTTTATTGTTAAATTGTATCTTCTGGATAAGAAAATTAATTTGTTTTGCCATCTGTGTGTTATTTTAGCATTCTCTAAATACAATAGCAGTGTAAATTTAAGCATTTAAAATAAATCCTCAAATTAGCCATGTCTTTGCAGTGTTATGCATACATGTGATCAGCAACCGCTTTTGCTTTTTTCTTTTTTTTGGTGGGATTTGTTCCTCAAAGTTTCTTGCTCATTCATAATAGAATTGATCCTGCCTTAGTAAGTCTAGGCTGATTATTCAGACTACTTCTATAGTCAGTGGGTAGAGCAACACAAACAGTATAATTAATCCTATCTGAAGGCAGGTATCTGAAAGTGAATTGTCTTTCGAAGAATCTGATCCCTTTTCATTGGTGGTACAAAGAACGTATAGAAGCTAATTCAAGAAAATCACAAGTGCTTGTCTGTTTCTTCAAAGAATGCAACTCCTAGGTGTAGCTATGTCTTTGTAGCAGCAGTTTGTGTCTCCTTTTTTATGTTATTATGGTGTTATTATTGGAGGGAATTTCATTTGGGTTTTAGACGAGTAAGGGTTAAATCACTTCATGCTTCTCTTCATCGTTTTGGTCATCTATAACGTGACTGTAAAGACTTCTTCTGGGTACCTCTGGAGGATCTGTGACTTTAAATAGTAATAGAATGAATCCAAGCCTGAATCAGTAGCAAAACTTTCTAATCTGCATAATATTGTCTCATCAGATGCAATTTGGTTGTTAAAGTATGGGGAGGGAGGATGCAGGGAAGGAGAGTATAAAATGTCGGTAACAGAAATATAGCGTTATTTAACTTGTGGATTTCCTACTTTTTACTTTCTGAAGTTGTTCAAATGTTATACATGTTTTATGTAGGAAAGCAGTAAAAGCTATACCAGCTTATATATTTTTTGTGGAGCCTAGTATTGTTGCTTTCTACTACTCCAAATAATGTTAGCAATTAACATCCTTTTTTTTATTGTGGGGAGGGTTTGCGTTTTCCATCGTACTCTGTTTCACAGGTACTTTTTAAAATGTCTTTTCTTAGCTAACTGTGCACCACCATGCCAAAATGGAGGGATGTGCCTGCGACCTCAGCTTTGTGTGTGTAAACCAGGAACAAAAGGTAATTCCTGTGAGGATACAGTCATGCAAGACACATCTTCTACTGGAGGCCGGAGCCCTGTTGTTCCCCCATGGCCCATACCCCAGCAGGCTGCCCAGCAGACCTTCTCTCAGAAGGTGCAGGTTCCACCGAAGGTTGGCCCTATGACTCAGATGGCATTCACCATCAAGCAGAAGCCTCCTGTTGGGTTACCTCAGCAAATGCAACCACAGTAAGTGTTTTCTTTGCTTTCAAAGTGCATTATGTTAGATCTATAAAACATTGTTCTTTGCAAGTGTTTTCAAGTAATCATACTTGGAAGCTTTTAAACTAAACTCTTAAAAAAAAAAAAAAAATCTGTTACTGTAAAACTTCAGTGGATTTTTAAACTTCTATTACTTAGAAGCCAGATCTCCTCACCTGAACAGAATATCCCATAATATCAATCAACTTTATTTTTCTTAGAATGACAATGCTGCGCTAATTTTAGAGGAGTTATTCTTAATTTACACTAGTGACTTTTTGAGTTTAGCCTAGAACAGAGTGTGGCATGGAAGAGTAAGATTTGGCGATTGTGTTGTGTTCTGGTTTCTTTCTTCCATTTATGTTATGTTTTCTTTTCTAAAATAAGTCATCTGCAATGGATACTTCTGCTGGCTTACGTTTGAGGTTCAGGATTGTATCTGCCTGGTATAGGTAGCAAGGGAGACACTTGTTGGAGAATTTTTTCTCTGCCTCTTCAGTGGCTGGTGACTTAGCCGGACCTTGGTATTACTTTCATTAGTTTAAATACTTCAAGTGAGTCTGAAATGTCTCTAACTATAATGTTGTTTTTATTAATCATAGAATCATAAATGGTTTAGGTTGGAAGGGACCTTGAAGATTATCCTTGCCATAGGCAAGGAAACCTCCCACTAGACCACGTTGCCCAAGGCCGCACCCAGCCTTAAACACCTCCAGGGATGGGGCCTCAACAACGTCTCTGGGCAACCTGTTCCAGTGCCTCACCACCCTCAAAGTGAAAAACTTCTTCCTAATGTTTAATCTGAACCTGCCCTCTTCCCGTTTATAGCCATTCCCCCTCGTCCTATCACTACGTACCCTAGTAAAAAGTCCTTCCCCAGCTCTCCTGTAGGACCCCTTTAGGTACTGGAAGGTGGCAATAAGATCTCCCCGCAGCCTTCTCTTCTCCAGGCTGAACAGCCCCAACTCTCTCAGCCTCTCCTCATAGGAGAGGTGCTCCAGGCTTCAGATCATCCTCATGGCCCTCCTGGACGCATTCCAGCAGGTTCATGTCCTTCTTATGTTGGGGACTCTGAAGTGGGACACAGTATTCCAGGTGAGGTCTCACGAGAGTGGAGTAGAGGGGCAGAATCACCTCCTTTGACCTGCTGGCCACATTTCTGATGTTGGTCTTCTGGGCTGTGATTGCATGTTGCTGTCTCATGCTGAGCTTCTGGTCAACCAGCATGCCCAGGTCCTTCCTTCTCCTCAGGGCTGCCCTCCAGCCATTGCCCACCGAGCCTGTATTTGTGCTTGGGATTGCCCCAACCCAGATGTAGGACCTTGCACTTGGCCTTGTTGAGCTGCATGAGGTTGGCTTGGGCCCACCTCTCCAGCCTGTCCAGGTCCCTCTGGATGGCATTCCTCCCCTCCAGTGTGTCTACCTCACCAAACA
>NW_009647419.1:2825725-2844522 GCF_000708025.1 Charadrius vociferus
CTTTCCCAGACAGCGGGACCCTTTCCAGACTGCCACAACTTCTCAAATATGATGGCTAGTGGTGTAGCAACTTCATCTGCCAGTTCCCCCAGGACCCACCGATGTATCTTATCAGGTCCCATGGACTTGTGCACCTTCAGGTTCCTCAGGTGGTCTCGCGCTTGATCTTCACCTACAGTGGGCGGTTCTTCATTTTCCCAGTCCTTGCCTTTGCATTCTGTACCATGGGCAGTGTGGCTGCAGTCCTTGCCAGTGAAGACTGAGGCAAAAAAGTCATTGAGTACCTCAGCTCTGTCTCTGTCCCGGGTAACCAGCTCTTGCGTTTCCTTCTGGAGAGGGCCCACATCTTCCCTAGTTTTTCTTTTCTTGCTGACATACTAAAAAAGGATTTTTTTGTTTGTCTTAATGTCCCTGGCCAGATTTAGTTCTATCTGGGCTTTAGCTTGTCTAACCTGATCCCTGGCTGCTCAACCAATTCTTCTGTATTCCTCCCAGGCTGCCCGCCCATTTCTACTCCCTATAGGCCTCCTTTTTGATTTTGATCATGTCCAGGAACTTCTTGTTCATCCATGCAGGTCTCCTGGCTTTTCTGCCTGCCTTCCTCTTTGTAGGGATGCAATGTCTGACCTTAATGTGTTTCAGGCCTGCATTTGATATGAGGGCAGGACAGTGCATGGGAGGGTGGCAGTCAAATTGGCTGTGAACAGTTTTAGGTGTCTGCAGCAACTACTGTCCTTCCAGTTTCAGGTGAAGTCAATGACAAAAAATGTTTCTGTCCTGTAATGGGTGTTGCTTTTGGATAGCTGTAAGCAGGGTGCAGTCTGTCTTTCTTCTAGCCTTCAGAGTAAGATAATCAGGACTGGAAAATAAACTGTGTTTTCCCATGCCCAAAACTATAAAAATGAACCCAGAAGGGTGATGCGTGATTATAGAAATCTGCACCTGAGTAGTTATATGCTTCTGACAACAAAGTACATCTTGTCACCCCTCTCCAAAGCTGCATCTGAGAATAGAGATCACTGGGCACTGCAATGATGTTTGATGTTGCCTGGTAACCTCTTTATCAGGTTCTTTCCCCATTCCTTTTGCTGTTGTCCTAGTTCATTTAACTGTGGAGCCACAAGCAAAACTCTCATCGATGTCTTGTGTAATAGGAAGAGGAACTTACCTGAGTTCCCCTGGAGTTCTAAACCTTAAGCCAGCCAGTATGTTCTTTGAGAAAGGGAGAATGTGGGGCAGGGTGGGCTTTAGGAACAAATGCCTCCACGGTCTTGAAGGACAGAGAAATCGCTACCCAATTTTAATATTTTATAGTACTCTGAGCCCAATTTCATTCCTATCAGTGAAGCAGAAAATCAGCAGGCTTTTTTCTGGTCCTTCCCATCCAGACCAGCAGGACTGCTAATCCTTAGCACCTGCCTTTTCTGCTTAGATCCACAATGCAGAACAGCAAATCAGTACAAAGAGGCTGGACAATTCCTGTCTTATCAGTACTGATTCCTGTAGAGTGTGCTGTGTCTTTCTCTTTCTTTCTCCCTCCCTCCATACACAAGCATTCTCAAGGAATTCTTGTTGTGATAAAGACCAGTTGTCCAATCTGGGTAGTAAAATATACTTAAGAAAAAAAAAAGAATGCAGTTTGTTCTTGCCTGAAAAAAATCTGTCTTCTTCCAAGCATTTTGAAACTGCTTAGAAGTCTGCCTCTAGAGAAGACTTATTTTCTGTTATCCCTGGCCTCTGCTATTCCAGGAATAAAGGATTCCTCTTGTATAAAAAGAGAAAATGATAAACTGATACTCTTCTATGCTACTGTGATAGTTGCCAGGCTATGATACTCAAAGCGTTTCTAGAGGGTACCTATAGCATGCCATGCTTCACTAAAATCTCTGTTCCTGTTTGCATGACACAACATCCCAGAGGTAGAGGAAGCAACTTCAGACTAACAAAACCCGTCATCTGTTATCTACTATCCAAAGTGCCTCTGCATGCTTCCGTACGCAGTGTTAACCCAGATGGGCTTTGTTGTTCATGTGACCCTTCTCAACCTAAGCATTTTCTCCTAGATGTAAAGAGACCTTTTCAGGTGGATAGGACCTTCAGTCTTTGGGATCACATGAAGACAAATCTATTTCAGCCAACTTAGTAATAGAGTGGGAAAATGGAAAACTGAGTCTTTGGAGTTGAGAAAGCCAGCCTGCAACCTTCGTAGGAGCAGGAGATGGAGAGGAAATGGGCTGTTTAACAAACCAAAGCAGTTGCATAAAGTGCAGCAGCAGAAGGTGGATGTTTACATACAACTGTCGAAATGAGTGCTAGTAGTAGTTCTTGTGTGTGCTGTTAGAACAATTTTACAGGGCTGAAAGATCCTTCTGAGGTCAGGTCTCTACCACTGGTGCAGATCAAATGGGCTAGTTCCTGCTTCAGTTCCTCTTTGAATGTCTTACGATCTCATATGTTGCGTGAGGCTGCCCAGATATTTTTGGAATGGCTTTTTTCTGTTCCCACACCTAGGAACAGGGAAGGCTATGGCAGGAGTGGAATCATCCATTGTCAGTGTGGTTGATATGCTGATCCATAATGCTGCTGCTGCTCTGCAAAGCTGTCAAGGACTGCTGAGAGTCAGGGCAGAACTCAACCTGGAACACCAAGATAAGCTCCTAGAGGAGGCTTGTCTCTACAGCGCTTCTGTTCTGCCATCCTCTGTCATTTTTTTTCTGTTCTGTATATGAATGCAACTTTTCCAACTTCAGTCATCAAGATGTATTCGCACATGCTTTCTTAGGATCATGGTGGCAATGATATTTAGGGAAGCAGGGAATTCATTTATTTCTTCCCAGAGGTCTTTTTTTGAATAATATGGTGCGGAAGGAAACAGGAAGGAAACAGGAAAGAAACCTGGAGAGAGATTAATTTCCTGGGCTATCCTGGATTTGGAACACAGGCATTTAGCACTAGCAAAGCCTGTCATAGCACTGGGTTGAAAATGGATGCTATCAGGTACAAGGTCTCATCTTGGAAGAATGTTAGCTGAAGATGTAGATGGTTGTAATTAAAAACAAGTGGTGTCTCAGAAATGAAAATCTGCTTCTCATTGGAACCTGTTGAGAATTCTGATCGTAATAACAGACGTGCTTTGTGGTCCTGAATTCCTGTGATAGCTCTCCAGTAACTCCGGGTGTCCCTTTCACATCTAATTCGCTCACTTGCTGGCAATAGTTTATGTTCAACAGCTTGATTTTTCTGCATTTACCAGCTGTGGGAGCCGAAAATTTTTTTTTTTCTTTTTGAAGGGAACTTTTTAGTACAGTTTTGGAAATCATCACCAGAAAGAATACAGCATCAACCAGCTGGACCTCAATAATACAATAATACACTGATGTGTCACAGCCTTGCTCCTTCAGCCTCTTTTGGAGGCAGCTGTTGATGAAATTAGGTTTGCTTTTGTGTTGGGCAAAGCAAAGCTCATCAAAGAACAGGTGGATGCACAGACTTTAGGTGACAGACTTGCAATTACTAGGGTCTGATGCACCTAGAAATGTTTCCCAAGAGGTCCCCTCCAAACCTGTATTCATGGATCACTGGGTCTAGTCCCCTGCTATTACAAGCAGGCATTTCACCTGCTAATTTTAGTGAACTTATTAACCTGTGTCTTAAAACTCTTCAAGGTAGTATTCTTGTAGTATTTTTTCCAATATTTCCCTAATTTTTACTAATTGATGTGAGATTACTGTGAATTTAGAGTGGAGGGAAAAAAACCAAACAAACCTGAGAGAAGAATTGGGCATGCTATTATGACCCTACTGTAATCAGCAATGTAGGACACGTGTAGCTGAAAATGGAGTATATTCTTTATGTAATCTATAATTGTAAGTTGTATATTTACATATATATGTGAAATAATCTGTAACAATAGACTTTGTACAAACTCTTGGCTGAGGTTTACTGCAAAATTTGAGACTGCTCTTTTAGTTATTTCCTGTCTTGCATAGTAGTTCTTTTTTGTATCTTTGACTGTATGTAATTTATTTTTTAGAACATGTGGTTCTAAGATTGGTTTATGTGATGACTGACCAGGTGATGGTCTAAAAAAAGATTAGAGAAATGTTTTTTGAAGGTTAATAGCTAGTGTGAGAGTAAATATTTCTGGAGGACATCCATTTTCATCACCATCATAAAGACTTTTGTACTAAAGATGTACAGAGCAAGTGAAACTTTACTACTTTTTAGTTAGAAGAGCCCTGCACTCGAGCTTAACTGTGAGGTCTGTTTAAAAATACTTTATCGAAGCTCTTGGCAGAATATTGGACTTCTGTCCAAAAAGACCTTGGCTTTTTTTTTTTAAAGGAATCTTTTTAAAGTAAAGTAAGGACTTTGGGGTAGTGTTGGTGTTAGAAGCATAGGAAAAAAATAGGTTGGGAGTAGAGGCAATCTAGTCCAACCCTCTGCTTAAAGCGGGATCACTTATAAGGGGTTGCTCAGGGCTTTGCGTGTTTGACCTTTGAATGTTTTCAAGAATGCAAGGTTGGAGATCTCACAGTATCTCTGAGCTCCTTTTGCAGTGTTTGACCACCCTCTGGAAAAAAATATATTTCCTTATGTAGTTGAAATTTCCATTGTTGCATATTGATTGTTGTTACCCTTTGTCTTTTTGCAGTATGTCTCTAAGTTTGAGTCAGTCTTCTGGCTCAGTCTTCTCTATATATTCTCAAGAGGCAGTTGTAGATTGCAATATCATCCCCTTGAGCTGCCTTTTCTTAGAGCTGAACAAACTCACCTCCCTCAGTCTCTCCCTATAGGCTATGTGCTCCAATCCCTGACAGTCTTGGTGGCCCTCTGCTGGACTTGCTCCACTGTGTCAGTATCTTTCTTGATTTGGGGGGACCATAACTGGACACAGTACTCTAGATGCAATCTTGCAAGTGCCAGATGGAGGGACTAATCATTCCCTTGACCTTCTTGGCTATGCTGTTACTAATGCAGCCCAATATATGATTGGCATTCTTCATGTGGGGGTACACTGCTGACTCATGTTCAGCTTGTCCACCTTTCATTCAGCCATTTCAGCGCCAAACCTGCACTGTTGCACAAGAGTTGCTGTATCTAAGATACAGGACTTTGTGTTTGCCTTTGAACATAGTGAGCCCATTTCTCCAGCCTGTCAAAATCCCTCAGTCCTCCGGTATAACAACCATTCCTCCAAATTGGAATTGTCTGTATAATTGCCAAGACTGCATTTTTCTTTTCTATGGGTCATTAATAATGTCGTCTGACTAATCTGATAGCATTCTATGACGAAGTGACTAGATGGGTGGATGAGGAGAGGGCAGTGGATGTTGTCTACCTTGACTTTGGCAAGGCTTTCGGCACTGTCTCCCACATCATCCTCACAGGCAAGCTTAGGAAGTGTGGGTTAGATGAATGGACAGTGGGTGGATTGAGAACTGGCTGACAGATAGAGCTCAGAGGGTTGTGGTTAGTGGTGCAGAGTCTAGTTGGAGGTCAGTAACAAGTGGTGTCCCTCAGGGGTCAGTACTGGGTCCAGTCCTGTTCAATATATTCATTGATGATCTGGATGAAGGGATAGAGTGTACCATCAGCAAGTTTGCTGATGACACAAAATTGGGAGGAGTGGCTGACACGCCAGAAGGCTGTGCTGCTTTACAGCAAGACCTGGACAGGCAGAGAGAAACCTTATGAAATTCAACAAGGGTAAGTGTAAGGTACTGCACCTGGGGAGGAATAACCCCATGCATCAGTACAGGTTGGGGGCTGACCTCCTGGAGAGCAGCTCTGGGGAAAGGGACCTGGGAGTCCTGGTGGACAACAGGATGACCATGAGCCAGCAATGTGCCTTGGCGGACAAGAAGGCTAATGGCATCCTGGGGTGCATCAAGAAGAGTGTGGCCAGCAGGTTGAGGGAGGTCATCCTCCCCCTCTACTCTGCCCTGGTGAGGCCGCATCTGGAGTATTGTGTCCAGTTCTGGGCTCCCCAGTTCAAGAAAGGGATCTGCTTGAGAAGGTCCAGCAAAGGGCTACAAAGTTGATTAGGGGATTAGAACATCTCTCATATGAGGAAAGGCTGAGGGACTTGGGTCTCTTTAGAGAAAAGAAGATTGAGAGGGGATCTTACTAATACTTACAAATACTTAAAGGGAGGATGCCAGGGGGATGGGAGCAGTCTTTTTTCAGTGGTGCCCAGTGATAAGGCGAGGGGTAATGGGCACAAGCTTGAACATGGGAAGTTCCATCTTAACATGAGGAGGAACTTCTTTACTTTGAGGGTAGTGGAGCACTGGAAGAGGCTGCCCAGAGAGGTTGTGGAGTCTCCCACTCTGGAGACATTCAAAACCCGCCTGGACGCTGTCCTGTGCAACCTGTTGTAGGTGACCCTGCTCTGGCAGGGGGGTTGGACTAGATGATCTCCAGAGGTCCCTTCTAACCCTGACCATTCTGTGATTCTGTAATATTGGTCCCAGTATCGATCTCTAAGGAAAACAGATAGTTATCCACTTGACCTCCTGTGAGTTGGGTTTTGTTTCACTGAATAACACCTATTCAGCCAGGCAGTTTTTGCACCCACTTTATAATCCAGTTATCCATATTTCACCAATTTCTAGTTAAGGAGACAACTGTGTCAAACACCTTGCTAAAGTCCAGGTTAAAAAGATTCATCATGCTCTTTTCATGCACTGAGCTAGTCATATCACAGAAATCAAACAAAACCCAAGCAAACAAACAACTTTAATCCAAGATAAAATACATCTGTACCTTTAACTTCCAAAGGAAGAAAAGCAAAGTGAGAATAGGGTTTATTACTGATTTCAGGTATAGAAATATGGTTCCAACGGTATTCTGTCTTTAGAAAAATCTAAGTGGTTTTGTTTAGTGTTGCAATGGTCAAACAATCACTGAACTGGAGACATTTTCTTCTGTTCTTGGTATATTGGACTTAGAGAAAAGTCTTACTATGTTTGTAGATGTGTCTGTCTTTGTATCAGAGATCTTGTTTAATATTTGATCTTTGCCCCTTTAAAATAAAATTAGTTGACTTGTATGTTTTGGGTATCAGTATAACTTTTGGTATTGTCTTAACAGTTCCAGTCTATATTGAGAACTCATTCTTAACTTTATTAAACAGATAAAAAAGACACAAAGAACACCTCTTCAGGGGATTTATTTAATCTTAGCATTTTGCAAGTGTAGCAGATAACTAGAAGGTTCAAGAATCTTCATTCAGAGAATGAAGGCTGGCCTTTGTCTCAGGCAGATGTGTGTTCAGGATTGGGCCTGTCTGATTAATTACAAATGCCTCATTGATTTCTCATCTATGAATAGCCTGTTCTCCTCATGATTTAGGAACCCCGAGAGACATATACTTCATCTCTAAATTTATTTTCTTCTTCAGAGCTAGAGTCTGAATACTTCACTAAGAAGCAGTTTCCACTTTACCTAAGCTCCATAAAGGTTACATATGACACGTATCCTTGTACTTTGATAAATTCCTCCCAGGAATCCAAAACTATTGTTTTACACGATGTGTAATCAGTTGGCGATCTAACCACTACCAAGGAGGTTTATTGCTCATGCCATCTTATGTTGAAGTTTGCGTGTTACTGTTCATCAGTATATAGGGAGAGACAGATAGTTGTGTGGGTTTGTTTTTTTTTTCGTATGACTGGATTGAAGACATGAGTGTAAATGGTGAAGAACACCTGGCAGTTGGAGAAAGTAGGATCATCTTCTGATGTTACTGTTGGAATATTGATTGAGACTTTGTAACCAGTCATTAGTCTATTAGCAGGCCTCTGCCATAAAACCTTGTCGATTTCTCTTTGGCAGATTTTCGTTGAACTATCTCAGGACATTAGAGAGAGGTGCTGGAGGACCAGAAGGTGAACTGTTGGCTAGTTTGAAGTGTCTAGCATATAGTGTTGTATGTGAAGATAAGTCTGCTAATGGGCTCAGAAGTTACGTAGGCAATTGAATCATGACTACTTGACTTTGGGTTAAGCAACTTCCTACACTAAGCAAAGGACCTATTGTTATTCAGAAAGGACTCTTTGTATGTGGTATGTTAGGAAAATAAATACCTCCAGACTAATGGGTCACTAAAGCATTGTAATTATTGAAGAGAATTTCTCCCTGCTTGAAAATGAAAAGAAGCATCGTTTCTGCTGTTGAGACATGGAATTTCAAGGACAAAGGAAGTAACTGCAATAAACCAGCCCTCATTGCAGCTCTGTTTTGTTACTAATGTGATCTACAGCTTTAAAAATAGCTCCTCCAGATGTGTACAGGAGAAAAAGTAATCTTTTCTGATAGGCTTTATCTATGGTAATATTCTTTTAATTTAAAGTACTCTGTATACAGAAAACCTGCCATGCAGCTGAGGACAGACTTTATTAAAGCCCATAGCACCACTAGAGGATATTAAAAGGAATTCTTTGTTTGGATGGTATGATAAACGATGTTTCAGGCTTGTCAAGGATTTTATAAGCAGTTTAAAATTGGTTTAAAGGAAAAGACTGCTTTTGGATATTCTGTGTGTTGGCTTTGTGTGTTCTGTTTTATTAAAAAGAATTGAAGACACAGTTCTGTAAGTTCTGTGCCAGGGGAATGAGTTTCAAAGGCAAAATAGTCTGTTAAAAGGAGCTAGATAATACTAGTATGTACTATTATGTCATTGGGCAGTAGGTGGCAAGCTTTGCTTTTCCTTCTACTTTAGGTTTATTTTCATATTGCAGAATGCCAGAATTTTGAAAAGTGGTTTGAATTCACTTGAATATGTCATTTATTGGCAGCACACTTTTTTGAACCATCTCTTTTGTTCACTGTGTATAATTGTCTTTCTATTGGATGCTGAAGTGAAGCCCCTCTTCAAATGACAGATGGACACAAATCAATACATGTGAGCTCTGTTGTATTCTCTTATGGCTTCAGTAGGCAGATTACTGATACACAAATTAAAAACAAATGAGTTGCAGTCACAGTCAATCCCAAATTATTTGGAATTCTCCTGTTCAACCTCTGTTGTGGAGCACTGTACAGCTGGGGGGAAAGGGGCACAACACCTTCTTTTAACACAAGATTTTTTGAAAATGGAACTTACACTTCTAGCTCTGTAACTAATAACTGAAATGGAAAAATAACATAGTGTTTATTTGGCCTTTCTCCTGGTGTGTCGTTTCCCACCCTGTGTCCCATTCCATCTGTTCCCTCCCTCTCCCCTCATTCCCCCCATGACTTTCTAGTCTGTTATAGCTCTCCTCACAAACCCAGCCTGCTCTGCTAATGTGTAGGGTCAGACATGGGTACAATAAAGCAGCAGCAAATTGACTAGCTAAAACTAAGAGTGTGTAGAGAGGGCAATGCTTGAGTGCTTGTCCTCAGGTACTTTCTGTTGTGAGTGAGTGTTAAATACCCCTTCTCTGCTCAGACTTCTTGCCTAGAGCTAATCATCTGACATCTGATGAACTACGGCCAGCTGTATGTCTGTACCAAGGGTACAGGGGGCACAGCACTTCTGTGCAGTTCTTCTCAGCTGTTGTCTAGCTTAGATGTCCTCAGCTGTTCTTCAGAACACATTTTTACCTGTTAGCCAAGTTAATTCTGCATTGAGTTTCCTCATAGTGAGAGAGTTAGTTCTTCTTCCTTTGCTATTAAAGTTCTCAAAAAGTTTGTTCTGGATTAGAAAAATTACACCTGTCTCATTTTCTCTCACTCTGTTCTGCATGCACTTGATAATAATTGTTCTGAGGAAGATCAGCTGTCTTGGACCTTCTTGATTCCAAGCTTAAACATTTTAATATAGACAGCTATTTAATTATGTCATCCTAGAAATTAAACTGTAATTAACTTTTTTTCTTGCTATGGCAGGGTGTTCTGCACAGGCCTCTCTTTATGTAAATAGAGGCTGCATATGAGTTTATATTTTCACTGCTGAGGCTTTGTCCTCACAGTATTCCTAATGAAGGTCAGAAGCATTTTGGGACTAGTAAGGTGGTTCTGAGTTGTCAGTTGAGGGCATGGTTAACTTAATTGCTGCACCAGCACTAGGTATACATAAAAGATCTTTGGCATGAACTGTTGGTAAGTTGAGACCAGTGTTTTGAGATTCTGATACTGCAGCTATTCTCACTTCTGTAGTCTTTGGCAGTGGTATTGATGTATGTGTGCTAGAACAAAAATGGGTTCAAAGGTAGTTACTCATCTCTTTGTGCTGCCAGACATTGAGTCAGCCCTCAAGAACACCTCCATTCATCATTCTACGGGAATGTAGTCATCGGATGCAGGAGCTGAAGTCACTGTTTAGTTGAAATGGCTAGTCTCCCTCAGGAGTGGGATCACTTGTGTTGGCAGAGAACATGGAGATGATTTTTTGATGACAATGATATCAGTCTTAGTCCCGGTGTCCTTTTGAACAGTACTGGTGAACACTTCAGTGCTAGTCCATAAGCTAACACGTAATTTGTAATTACCTCTCTTGCATTGAGTATTGCTGCTGTTGATTGGTTTGTAACACAGCTGGGTCTAAAGACCACAGCCTTATTTAAGTGTGGTGTGAAAGGTAGGAAAACATGAATTTGTTACAAAATTCTAGGCTAGTCGTTTGATAGATCCTGTTAGTTCATCATGGTATGAGAAATGGCAGATTGTTATGGTCTTGAGGGAAGCCTTTGATGTTTTGGTGGACAAAGTCTGTCTGTTGTTACAACTTGTTTGTAAGACCTTTTGGATGTGAGCATTTGTGATTTTTACTGCACCTGTTTTGGCTGAAATCTTTGGGGCTACAAGTATCCCGTTTACTGATGTTGAGAGTTCAGCAGAGACTTCTTTTGATGGACTGGAGCTAGATAGCATTTGGCCATGTTAAGTACTGTGCATATGCAGTGAATACTCAGCAGTATATTGAATGCTGTCCACCAGAAAAGCAGAGATATCTTGGAAAGAATTTTGAAAACATAAAGTATCACCATTGCACTACCACGTCATACATTTGTGAGATTCAGCTGCAGTGTCCTACACTTTGGATTATTGACATCCCTGAGATGATGCAGCCTAGCTTTGCAGGAACACTTCGTTCTACCTGCACTTGAGCCATCATCTAGTGAAGTGAAGGTCTCTCAAACAGATATTACAGGATGTTCAGTGTTTTCATTAGTAACTCGGACAGGAAAAGGTTTCTCAGAAATAGAATCTTTTTCATACAGAGACTTGCTTTGATAGAGAGACTCCCTTAATTATAGGGAGCCAACTGGGATCTCAAGCCAGCCAGAGCTTATTTCAGACAGGAGGAGAAAGCTAATCTGTGTGATGGCAATAGCCAGTTAGCTTATGGTTTTATGTGGCTATGTAACACCACTTGCCTGAGTAAACCTTTGGTGCAAGAAAAGGGTGGTCAGTGTTGGAATAGTATCAAGGAAATTGCTGCCTGGCTATACTGTTGTACAGTTTCCACTACTAATCCCCTCTTTAGTGTGATGGAAGGATCAACCAAATATGTGTAGGAGAGTCCTCCACCCCCTCCCCTATCATTCAGCCATGACTCAGCTATGTTAGGAAGCCAACACAGACAACCTTCATTATAGGGAAGGATAAAACAGCTGGGTCAAGAATCCAGTCGGTCTCCAAGAGCTCAGTTTGATTCATCTCTCCAGTCACTGTGCATGGATTGCAACAAACTGTACCAAAACCATGTTCCCCATCAATGGTAAAGCAAGTTAAACCCCATCCAATTTTATTTTTTTATGAAAGTTACTATAATAAGTTACTATACTTTTGGGTTCTGTTGTGCCCAGAGTACTACATAGTAGACGGGTAGAATGTCACTTAACTCTTAGAAGTTTTAGATGAGAATTATCTGGTCTAATGACCTGTTGGTGTTGACTGACTGTTCTGTCACAGAAAGATCCTGAGAATCCCTCATAGAGAAAGACATAGGAATCTTTCTAAGCTCCTTCATGATGAGCACAGATGGGAAGAATTAATTGAGACTTTCTTCTCTGGCCTTTTCTTCTCTGTGTGCTCCTTGAATATGTTGCTTATTTGGGTCTAAAGACTTTTGGACAGTTTTTCAGCTCATTAACTTTTTTCAACTAGCTTCCATTTTATGTTAATTCTCCTGTTTTGAAACTATGAACTGCTGTAGCGAATATTTGACTTTTGTTCCCCCTTCAAGTCTAAGTTTTGTTCACTTTTGCAGCATCTCTTCAGTAGTAACATTTGAATTGAATCCTGTATGCAGGTTAGGCCAAACTAAGATTTTCTTTTCTTATGTGTTCCTGAAGAGCTGATCCATGGAGATGTTGTTAATCGCATCTAAAAACTGTGTTTTACTGTTGTTCTGTTGGTTGGGGGTAACTGATATTTTCTATTAGTATTGTTTCCTGTCTTTGTAGTGTCAGTGATATGGTAGCTGTAATAGGCAGCTAGTAATACAGTTCTGATGCCGTTTCCTCTACTTTGCATTGAAATGACAGTTCACAGAGAATACTGTTAGTGATTGATGTGGTTAATTTGCTGATCTAATTTGAAAGCAGTAGCATCACTCCTCCACCTGGTGGTCTGCTTCATATCCACGATATTCCATGGCTCTTTCACAATCCTCCCATCAGTTTTCCTTTCCTAAGGTATGAATGATTCCTTCCTAATAAGTCTGTATAAAGCTGGTTGTTCTTTCTCCATTGTATTTCTTGAACTTGTAATGTTTCATGGACAAGCACAGGTACTTCTGGTTTGGGTGCCTCCTCTGTTAAGAAGCTTAGTTTGTTCTGTTTCTCACTGTTACTTGTTTAAGTATTACCAACTTTTGCTTTGCTCTTTACTTGAGTGCGCTGACTTCACTAAAAGTGTGACTGCATCAGAGCTGTATAGCTTCTTCCCCAGTCTCCAATTTAAAAATTCTCCTATGATATTTGTAAGTGCCATCAACCTAGTTTTGTTAATCTTTAAATGGAGTTGTATTCCATAGTTTCCTCTGTTCCAGTTTCTGACAACTCTGAAGTCCTCAATGCTTATACTATTTTCTGAGCCATGCACTGAAACTGTCAACCTCTCTGGCACCTTGTTTGTACAAACTGTTAGCAAAAAGCGTCAATTTTAAGAGCATGAGACAAATGCTGTCATTTGGCACTTTCACAGAATCACAAAATAGTTTGGGTTGGTAGGGAGCTGTCAAGATCACCTAGCCCAAAGCCCCTGCCATGGGCAGGGACACCTTTCACTACACCAGGTTGCTTAAAGCCCTGTCCAATCTGACCTTGAACTCTTCCAGAGATGGAGCATCCACAACTTCTCTGAGCAACCTGTTCCAGTGTCTCACCCCCCTCATTGTAAAAATTTCTTCCCTATTCCCTTTTTCAGTTTAAAACCATTGCCCCTTGTCCTTTCAATAGCTAAGGTCACAATAACACAGAAGAAGTAAATGCCTCTATACAATATACATGATTCAAAAATATTTTTATAACACAAAGAATGTTAAGTTCCTAAGAACTAGTCCAAGTAAAGTTGTGGTACAGGAAACAGTCAACCAAGATCTATACGTACAGGCTCTAGGCAGTACTCCTGTTTTTACATCAGCTTCATAGTTAGAAAATTTACAATCTTAATACATTTACAGTTTTTTGAAAAAGTCTCACTGTGATTCCACACCCACCCAGGATGCTGCTCAACTACTTTCTGAACCACTCTCCCAGATCACTCTTGAAGCAAAGTTATTACTTTGGTTATCACCTTCAGTGATCACCTCTGGATAGCAGTATCTGAGTCTAGAATCCCTTTAACGTTAATTACTTCTAAAAGTACTTTTAGAATGTGACAATTTTTGGGAATATAAAGTTAGATTTACTTACCTTTGGGGTTTTTATACTGGGAGAGCTCTTTCCTTAGACCATTTTACAGCCTATATGTGCTTCTGGAAAAGGCAATCAGATGTGTACAACTGATGAATACTCTGATCTTGATTACTATTTTTATATGGATTCTGTTCTGGTTTCTGCATGGTGGACAAGGATGGTTGTAAAATTGATGACGCTGTCTAATAATTATGGTGGAGCAGAAATATATATTTATTTACTGGAGCAAAAGCTCTTGCTTCCTGCACTAGAACCGTGAAGCTCTGAAGTGGAGGACAACTGCTGGTCACCACAGTCCCAGCTGTGCCTCCTAACTGCTTTGAACAGCTTTTGTTGTTATTATATAATGCTTGTTTGGGAATTCCAGCTGTTGCACACATGCAGATCCTTAACAAGAAGCCAACTCCCCCTCATCCCCCCTTTCCTATTCCAGCGGCTTTACACTGCAGGGTATGTTTTGCATCCTGAAGTATTTTCCTTCTGTTGCACCCTGGAGGGCTGTATCTATAAATTGGTTTTTTTTGATGGACTATTTAGAAATCCAGTGGATTCCTAAATTGGATTGTCTTTTGATGTGCTTCTGGAAGTGAGATTAGAAAGAGATGTAACCCACAGGTGTACACTCAGAACACTTCTGATGGGAATTCAGGTGACGAAGACTGAAGAGAATGAGGTTGTAAAAGGAGAAAGAGGTGTATAAATTCAGTGATTTCCGCCTCCCTCCCCCCCTCCCCCCCTTCATTGCCAAATTCTGCTATTATTGAAAGAGTAGAGGGGAGCTGCTAAGTGTGCAGTGCTCCTGGTAAGGAGACCGTTTGGGGTTGATTCCAGAGTAGACAGTTTGTCAGTCCTTTCTGTAATAGCTAGTCTGTTTGGAGGGATGATGCTTCACCCCTTTTTCGGGTTCCCATTGGGAAAGGGAGCGACACACGCTTCATAGCTTCCTATTTCTATAGACGGGCTGACGTTTCTTGGGGGAGAGCAGGTTTTACTGCTGGCTGTTTTGGCTGATTAAAGTCTTAAAGGAAGAGGACGTAGACACTTTAGCCTTCCTGCCATTTTGCCTTCAGGCATTTAACACATCTTTGGAGAACTGTTTTATGTGGACCTGCATGTGGAGTCCATTAACCAACTGAGAGAAAAGTACTGGGCTCGCTGTTATGAATGTAGTTTTTCCTGAAATGTTTGCATGCTTTACAGCAAAGCTCCTTTTGGAGATGTCATAGGGGTTAATCTTCAGCCTACTGGATTGTCTGGTGGAATATGAAGTGGAACAGGGTAACTGTGTAAACACTATATAGCTTCTGTACTGAGTGCTTTAACTTTATCCAAGAGTAAAATCTAGCAAGGCCTAGTAAGTACCAATGGACACCTAGAGTCCCTTTAACTTACCATCTAGGTTGCCCTATACAGGGTAGCAGGATGTTGTCGTGTTATGTGTTGTCATGTAACGCGAGCTACAGCTGCTTTTTCTACATGATGCATAGTTTATTCATACCAGCCTGAGATGTTATAGCTGCTATCTGCTTAATTGATATTTACTTGTATTGTGTTGTCGTTGAAAAGGAAACAACAAATTTTCACTTTGAGAAATCTGTTCCTCTCTTGGAGCTGCTCCTCAGTCATTTCTACTTCTTGTGGTGTGTATTTGGCCTGTGTGATCCTTCCACTGTAATTTCTGCTTTGCTGTGTATTTTTGAAGTGTTTCACATGGCAAGATTGGAATCCTGGTTGAGGTATCAAATGCTTACTCTTTATTACTAATAATAATATTATGAAAAAGGTAAATGTATTATCTGACTTTTGTTTTCATTTTAACACTACCTGTTTGTCTTTCTAAAAAGTTTAAAACAGCAGCCACTGTTAATTATTGTACTTTTTTTGTAAATGCTTTCAAGTAGCTTTTTCTGAGAACAGCCATTTTAAAGCTGTTCGTAGTAAACAAGGTTGTTCTAAGAAACGATAGAGCTTACAATTGTTTAAAAAGTAGCTATGGAAACTAGCAGATGATTCTTAATTTAAAATGAGCGTTCTTTGCTTTCATTGGCTGTGCTCCCTTCTTGAAAATGTCATGCTTCACGGGCGCTCTACAACATTTTCAATTAATTTAATTTTCTTTAAATGGGCAAAACATTCATCCTCGTTAAGGTATGTTAGAGTTTGAAAACATCAAGCTGCTGTTTGCTTGGTTTTGTGTGGGGTGGGGGGGTGTTTATTATTTTTAAATTTATGCTATCATAATTAGAATATTTTTTTCTCTTCCAAGCTGGAAATGTTAAAATCCATTCCTTTTCAAGTCTGGCAAAAGAAATTTTCCTTCTTGAAACAAGACCAAGTGTGCCAAGTTTTGGCTTTAGTCTTCTAAGCTGAAAGATGCTTGTCAGTAATGTTACAAAACATGTCCTGAACGCTGCAGAGTTGTGTACCTGTGCCTAGAGGTGCATAGTTTAGTAGGCATAACTTTCAGTTTGTTAGATTACACTGTAGACAAAGCATCTCTAACACAAAAGGTTACACATTGCTATTTTACTTAGATCGTGGTGTTTAAAAACATACTTGAATAGTCTGTAATTTTCTCATTAAAGAGAAAGGGGGAGGAGATTCATCTAGCCTAAAAAAAAAAAAAGAGACCAAAGAAGCAATAAAAGCTGGTGATTGCCACACGTCTTTGTATTCAGTCTGTGGTGACTGTACTGTTGTAGATACAAAATTCTATGGGAATGCTTGTTAAATGTTTGACATCCCACAAGTACAGTTCAAAGTCAAAGTTCCTGTTTGATGCTGAGAGGGGTAGATTATTAACTCTATGCATAATAGTTGTCAAGTTGCTTGGCGTATCGAACTTGGTGTGGCTTTACTAAGTTTGTGTCTCTTGATAATATTAATGTATTAATGAAGTTCTAAAACATCAGTGACTCATATTGGAAGTAGTTGCTATTCTGATTCAACATCCTCCCGGTACACAGAATATAATGCAGTTATAGTAACTGAAAATGGTTTGAAAACTATCCTAGCCATATAGGAAACAGTGTGCTTGTGTTCTTAAAATCTTTAGCTTATTAACATGATGGTGCTTGCTAGAAAAGACTTATTTTTAGAGACTTTAGCATGCTTGGCACAAGCTTTCAGAACTACTTTTTCAGCTGTACCCTTAAACACGTGCTATGAGGAGCCATAGCTGGTTTTGACTGTGATATGTAACTCAGGTAAACAATTGGTTTCAGATTCAATTAAACTATGACTTACGATGATTGTCTTCTGAAAATATATAATTTTAATTGTCAAACTTGTTACAGAGAATTGGGGAAGTAATATGTGCCTCTTAGAAAATTCAGGTGTCAGCTCTTGGCTTGTCTGTTCCTTCCTGCTTCTTCCTCCCATTCCTCCTATGTTATTGGGGGGGGGCAGCTTGTGCAGTAAGCTACAGAACAGAGAATGCAAAAAAAATTGAAAGGTACTTTTGAAGTTAAAATGTTCATAACATCCAGCTGATTAATTTTAGTAGGAAATTGCTGCGTGTTCTGTACATCTGAAATCAGGCATTTTTTCAGGTGCTTGTGGGTTTTTTGTCTTCAGTTCTGTCAAGGAAGATAGCTGGGATATTTCTCGGCTAAGTGTTAAGTGCATTTATGCTGCATCAAGGGTTAAGCTGAAGTGGAAGAAAGCTGCTCTTTAAGAGCAAGCATACACAGAAGAAATTATTTTGATGTCACTAGATTGTTTTAATTGGGAAAACAAGCCTCTATGCTATAGCAGTTTCTATCTCTATGTATGTAGAAGTCTGTTTATGAGCAAAAGCTCCTTATAAGCTAAGAAGCAATAGGCTGTAAGGATTATAAAAGGCCTGCCAATCAGTTCCACTCATCACCATCCAAGGCCCAATAACATAGGCATCCCGGGGCTCTTATGTGGGAGCTTTTTTCTTTTTTTCCCTCACCCAATCTTGTGTCACATTTCCCCCCAGTTTGCTCAGCTGTGAAGTTAATAATGGCAGCAGAGGATCATCATCTGCCTACTAATAGTATCAGTACAGTCACCTAACATCCTCCTGAGCAGGGGAACTTGGGCAAACCATCTCTGTGGGTAGGATGCTCATGCTATCTCCCCATTGCTGATTGTTACAGAAAGGAAGTGGAGCGTTACACTAATCCAACTTTATATAACTCCCCTGAAAGGCAGGCTGCAGATTTAGAAAGCACCTATGGATGATTTAGCCATTTCCTGCAGAAGAACAGGAACTGATCTCAAGATGGCAGGCTGCCTGGCCAGCAAGTACCAAGGAGAGGTTGCAGGACTTCTGTATCCTCTAGTCAGCTGAAAGGGTAGAACCAAGGCCTTCATCACCCGAACCTGTTGTCTGTGGGTGAGCATAGTGCAACTTAGAGTATTTGCTCATTGCTCATGTTTTATGTAATCAGGTGTACCTATAAACCTGGATCTGACAAGAGAAGACAGAGGCATTTGAACAAGCGAAGCCCAAAGTAGCGTTTAAAGAACTTGAGATGAGCAGTGCCTGCTCCATCTTTTACTCTTTGTTCAAAAGTGGTGCGTTAAGCCCAGGGGTTCCAAACAGCTATGCCTTTTCATCATTAAATGGTGTGTAAGGTTAGGTACCTATGGTATTTGTTGCTGGAGCTTTTAAAAATAGCACTGAGCAGTGAGTCCTGCCAAAGGACTCATAAAGTGTTGAGAAATACCAGGCAATTACAGGAACACTTAAGTCCTGCAAACAGGAGGAATGTGCTCAGCATCATCACGATTCAAAGTAGTGAAGTGACCTGGAAAGGTGCAATGTTGTTGGTTTCACAGTAGTATCCACAGCTTTCTGAAATCCTTGTTGCTTTACTAAGGTAGAAGTGCATTTGCTTCATGTAGAACCAGGGACTGCAGAGCTTCTGCAGGCCGTTTGGATGTGGAGCTAAACACAAGCCTCAAAAATGTTTG